>NC_140582.1:80096818-80200104 GCF_964204655.1 Triturus cristatus | reverse complement strand
ATGGCCGCCACTCCACCACCAGACTTTCCCGCAGGCCGGTTAGTATGTATAATATAGTAGCCGGAAGGGATTGCTGCCAGAATGTCCGGTGCTGAATCTTCAGTGATCCAGGTTTCTGCTAAAAGAAGGATATCTATGTTGCTTTGATGCAGCAATTGGAAAATCTCAAGCTGATGGCGAATGAGGGAACGGGTATTGAGATAGTAGATCAGCAACGAGGCAGAAATCTGTGATGGCAAAGGGGAAGACTCATACACAGAGTCCGGTGCCGAGGGGTCAGAGGGAATGTGTATGCCACATGCTTGAGCCGCTCTGACAGCACGGGCAGGGATAGGACCTGAGGATCTCAATCTCAGCTTTATTAATCTTTCTCCTCTTTGGCCGGCGGCACTTTGTCCTTGGCCGACGGGCTCTTTCAAGGATCTTCAAATGATCTTAGGGCGCTTGAAGCTGTCATTGTCGTCTGGGTGATAGGGTACTGGGGTGTAAGGGGAAGGAAGGGGGGAAAAAGAGCCACCCCACTAAGCAGCCGCACCTGCCGCCTACCGCACTGCCATGCAAGCCGTGCGCAGCCTGCTGTGCGTGCAAGCAGAGCCGTGGCTCTGGCCTACTATCCCTTCTCTCCAACCCACCAGGATATTGTCCGGATCCTCCGGTTCGCCAAGTCAGCATCCAGTGCCTGGGACCTGGTGCTTAGAGCTCACTTGCCACGGGGGTTCGGGGGGCAGCCGAGCACAGTGAGGTCTGCCCCCGGGCAGATTGGGAGGGGGAGGGGCTGGCCGGCGAGCAGCCATTTTGGGTTACTTTGGGCTACATTGGGATTAGCCCAATTGTAGCCCAATTTTTGGTTACTAGCCCAAAAGTATTTAGGACTTTTTCGCTCTTTCCCAGCCACCATTTTAGGTTTGGTGACCTGGTGGCTGGGAGCGCTGCGCAGAATAGGTTTTTTGTCAGGGCCACTAGTAGTGGTCGGTTTGGCAGTTGCCTTTATCTGTGTTTAGGTTGCGGTTTTGCTGGTGTTATGATGACTGGGGAAGATTACCGCGTGTTGGAAGCAGTACGCCTCCTTAGCGAGGCTGGCCGGCTGGATTCATTGTTGGCGGAAGCATCAGGCGGTTCGCTCCCCGTGAAGTGCGTGTCGGCGGGGGAGGCGGCTGCTGTCGCGGCTTGCTCGCCCCCCGAAAGGCAGTGCGGAGTAAGGTAGGTGTTCGGGACGCACGGCTGGCATGTGCGCGGCCCTGGGAGGAATGTCTGGGTGTCGGGGGGACGAGGGACGTGCGGGTGCACTCGCAATAAGTGGCTGTGAGGCCCAGCGGGGGAGCGTGGCCCGCATCTTCCCGCCGTGGTCACCGTTGAGGAGGGGCCGCTCTGGTGTGCGGAGAGCGGCCCGAGTGTGAGGGGCAAGGAGGTGCGCTGTGATTCGGGTGGAAGCAAGGCCCCGGCATGCGCGTCTGGGCCTCCTGGAGGCAATAAAGCATCCCAGCAGGAGAGCGCGTCCCGCGTCTCCACGCTGAGGACTCAGGGTGATAGGGGAGAAGTGAGATACTGGCAGTGCGGCACTGGCGAAGAGGGCCCCGCCTGTTAGTGGGGGCAGAGGCCACAGTTGGGAAAGCGACCGGGTGGACGGGCGGGCCCAGGGGCAGCAGGGGTTACAGGAGCATGCTCCCTTGGGCTTCCGGGCGGGGCGATCAGCGGCGTGAGGGCAGAGATGCAGGCTTGAGGGCACAGGAGGGCTCAGGTCAGGCGGGTGAGTGCACTCCCGTTGGGGCAGGATGCTGTGTCAGGGGGTTAGGGGGGCGGTAGGGGGAGTAGGAGCCTGGGAGGGGGAGGATGGCTCGTGGGGGTCAGAACAGGTGACTGAGGTAGCGGGGGGAGTGGGGTCTGGGCCGTGGGGGACGGGGGGTGTCGCCTTTGTTGTTAGAATTGGAGGCGAGTGATAAAGATTGGGAAGGTCTGGACATTTTAAATTCCTGGGCAGAGGAGGTATGGGACACGTGGGGGGAGGGTGGTTTGGCGGTGGGGCACCGGGGGTCAGGTTGCCCACTTTGAGGGATGCAGGTGTGGGGCGCACGTCAGAGGGTGTCTGTGGGGGGTATTGGGGGAGCTGGGGAGGGGATTTCGGGTGAGTGGGCGGGCCAAGCTGGGCCAAGGGGCAGGGTATGGCGACGTTGAAGTAGAGTGATGAGGAGGGGGATCTGGGGGACAGTAAGGAGGTGGTAGATCGTAGCATGGTGGGGCGGGCGTGGGCGGCTTGCACGTTCGAGACAGGAAGCGGAGTTGGGATGGGAGAGAGAAGAAAGGTAGGCCCAGCACACCAGACCATGCTTTTATTTTGCAGGCGGCAGAGCGACGTAGGGTGCCAGACTTGGCAGGGCTGGAAGGGGCCTGTTGGCGCCAAGGAGAAGGGAGTGTAGAGCCTCGGGGGCGTACCCAGTACCGGCGAGGGACCCCGGAGCAGCTGGCACAAGTAGGCCCAAGGCAGGCTCGCCGGCCCCACCACCCACTGGGCCTCAACGGTCCGGGGGACATCGCAGAAGGAGGAGCGGCGAAGAAGAAGTTTTGGGTGTTTCTAGGAGGGTGCAGTCTGCACCCCCGGTGGTGAAAGCCAGTGGTGCCCAGCAGGAGGAGCTAGATTATGAGGAGGATAGCATGGAGGAGTTAGAGTTGAGGGAGTTTGAAGGCGAGGGTGAGGGGGGGCCGAGTAATGCTGTGCGTAGTGTTTTTCAGGTGTCACGACGCCCGGCGAAGCCCACGGGTCGGACATCGCACTGGGATGAGAGGTCGGGCTCTTTGCCAGGACGTACAGTGGAGCGACGGGCAGAGTCCTTGGCGCCAGGTAAACAGTTGGCGTGCTTGCGTCCTGTAATGGTGTCGGTTAGTGTGGGTGGACCTGACAGGGAGGGGAGGTGGAGGTAGGTTGAGCAGGGGTACATATGTGGTGGATGTAGGGGTAGGAACGGAAGACCCAGGTAAGGGGTCAGCAGAGGGCACAGGTAAGGCGTTCGTAAGCACAGGAGACAGCGTGCCGGATGAAAAGGTGACAGTTGAGATTCCGACAGGGGAGGCGGAGACGAAATTAGAGAGTAAAGAGTTGAAAATCAAAAGGTTGCCTTACATGGGGGTCACTAAGCCATTGGGTGCGCATTTGATGCTGTCTACCAAGGAACGTATATGGAAGGGGGAATATGTTGAGATGCTTAAACTCCTCCACAGAGAAGTTCGGGAAACAGAGGGGTCTAAAGAGGAGGAGTTTGAGTTGGCAAAATGGCCGAAGGTGCCTTTGACGATTGAGAATTGGACGGCGGCGTTCCTTATCTATGCCAGTGTGTACTGTGAAAAATACCCAGAAAGGTCTGTGGCCATGTTCAAGTACATGGACGTGATCAGGAAGGCACAGATTACAGGGGGCGTGTATGACTGGGCGTAATATGATGAGGAGTTTCAGGCATGCATGGCTTGGGACCCGGAGGCTAAATGGGGTGAGCTGGACACAGACTTATGGCAACATACTATGGGGTTAGCCGGGTCTGGGAAAAACATTTTCATGGCCAGCGGGCTCCCGCTTGTTTACAGCCCTTTCAGGGGTGCCCCGCCTGAGGAGGGAGAAGGGGGCAGCAGGGAGGGGACAGCCAGGGTCAAAAGGGGCCTGTTGGGATTACAACAAGGGTTTGTGCACTCAGTAGTACTGTCATTTCAAGCACGACTGCTCAGGGTGCGGGGGTAGGCACGCTTTGGTCAATTGTTGGGGGGGAGGACAGGGTCAGCAGCAAGGGACACAGCAGTGACAGGCAGGAGGGTTTAAGACGGGGGGTCAACAGCAGCAGCA
Organism: Triturus cristatus; assembly: GCF_964204655.1. Classification (NCBI taxonomy): domain Eukaryota; kingdom Metazoa; phylum Chordata; class Amphibia; order Caudata; family Salamandridae; genus Triturus; species Triturus cristatus. The sequence goes on along the minus strand of NC_140582.1, from coordinate 80,196,278 downwards.
GCTGCTCGTGGGATGGCAGGGAGCTAAGAGGCCTGGGCCAAAGGGCTCGTACTCTGGTGAAGGTGGACACTTTGATTGCAGCCTTACAGGGGTACAGTGACGTGGAGGCTGCTGAGCGTTTGAGGGTGGGGTTTTTGGAAGGTTTCAGACTGGGGTACGATGGACCTAGGACAAGACGGTGGGCAGACAATTTGAAATCAGCGAAAGAGCACTCTAGTATAGTGCAAGAAAAGCTGGATAAGGAAGTGCGTGAGGGACGCATGGTGGGACCCTTTGAGGATTGGCCTTTGCAAAATTTGATTGTGTCACCCATTGGAGTGGTGCCTAAAAAGAACACGGACAGTTTCGCCTAATACAGCATTTGTCGTGGCCTGAAGGAGGGTCGGTGAATGATTTCATTGACGAGCGGGAGGCCTCCGTATCATATTCATCTGTTGGCGTAGCCATGTCACTGGTAGTGACCGCGAGTGCAACGGCGATGATGGCAATGTGTGACATAAAGTCGGCTTTCCGGCTGCTTCCACTCCACCTAGATGACTGGGATCTTTTGGGTATCCAGTTTAACGGTCACTGGTACGTGGACAAAGCATGCCGATGGGCTGTTCTATGTCCTGCGCACTTTTTGAGTGTTTCAGCATGTTCCTACAATGGTTAATACAAAATCCTTAGCACACAGAAGTTATATCATTTCAGTGTTGACAGTGTGATCCAACAAAAAATTATTTATATATAATGATAAGAAGCTTGAGTCTTTCGTTTTTCTTTGGTCCGAACATTTATTCTCACGAACTGTGATTCGGTTGAAAGCCAGATGCCAACACGTGTTTCGTCGCCTTCAAGTATTACACTTGCGACTTTTTCAAGGTCCGTGTATCAACAGACGTGGTGTCCTTCTCCAGCCGGAACCTCTCGTACTCGAGATTCCGGCGGGAGAATGACACCACGTCTGTTGATACACTGACCTGTTCACCACTAATATCGTGCTGAATGACTGACGACTGAAATCACCTACTTACAAAGAATTTCTCACCCGCGCCTGAGGACCGTGTGGGTCGGAATTAACACCACACGTTAATAAACACAGATTTAAGCCTTTCCAGCCTTGAAAAAGTCGCAAGTGTAATACTTGAATGCGACGAAACACGTGTTGGCATCTGGCTCAAGCTTCTTATCATTATATATAAATAATTTTTTGTTGGATCACACTGTCAACACTGAAATGATATAACTTCTGTGTGCTAAGGATTTTGTATTAATGTTTACACTGTAGTTTCACTACAGTAACCTCAGGGGAGTTTAGTGGTTCTCTTCTTCCTTATAGCACCAGACTAATGGTTTAGCTACATATTAACCTAGTGAAATTATCCTAGAGCGCCGTCCCTATCATAACATACTACTATTCTATAGTATTGTTCCTACAATGGTTGTTTACGGAACAGACGGCTCACCAAGGAGTAACATACTACCTGGATGACTTTTCTTTGTTGGCATCTCAGACTCCGCAGACTGCCAGGAGGCACTGGACAGTTTCAATGAGATAATGAGGGAACTGGGCGTGCCGTTGGCACCAGAAATGACTATGGGGCCCTGCACGGCTCTGTCCTTTTTAGGTATTGAGTTGGACTCTCAATTGATGGAGGAACGCCTTCTGGCAGTCAAAAAGCAGCACGTGTTGGAGCTGCTGGCAACAATGTTGGAAAAACATAAGGTCATGGCGAAGGAGATTCAGGTGCTGCTGGGCCACCTTAATTTTGTGTTTAGGGTGGTGAGAGTAGGGAGGACGTTTTGTAGGCGACTGGGCAGGGCACTAGCAGGACAGAGGCCTCCGCATCATCATGTGTGTCTGTCAGCGGGTGTGCAGGAGGACTTGAGCATGTGGCAGTTTTTCTTACAAAACTTCAATGACATCTCCTTGATGAGGGAGGGCGACATGCTTTGGGATTTACAAACTTGTTCTGATGCAGCGGGCAGTGCAGGCTTTGGTTTGTAATGGAAAGGGAGGTGGTGTGCGGAGCAGTGGCCTTCTGAGTGGGTGGATGGGGGCAGGAGCATAGCCTTTTTGGAGTTCTTCCCTTTGGTGGTTGCGATCACCTTCTGGGGTGACCAGCTGGCGCACAAGAAGGTAACCTTCCAAATTGACAACATGGCGGTAGTTCAAATTGTGAACCGCCAGTCTGCCCGGGATGAACAGGTCTTGAAACTGCTGAGGGTGTTTGTGTTGGGATGCTTACGGCATAATATCGCCTTTCGCGCAGTGCATGTGCCGGGTGTAGACAATGACATAGCGGATGCTTTGTCTCGTTCCCCGTAGGGGAGATTCCGTGGGCTCTCCAAGGACGCGGAGGGGACTCCGACCAGAATGCCGCAGCATTTGTGGTATGTAGGCAACACAGGATGTTGCAGCTGGTTTTAGGTTCTCTGGCGCGATCCACGAAAGCAGCATACAGGACAGCATGGATGGAATTTTTGCGCACAGGCGCTATGTTGCGGGACTCCCCTGAGCTTCGACAGGAAGATGTGATTCAGTTTATTTTGGATTTGATAGAGAAAGGTTTGACTAGGGTTACGATAGCGGGCAAGCTGGCAGGGATTGCCTTCATCGGGAAACTGTTGTGGGGCTATGCATCCTCCGCGGGGGAACTTGGGATGCGCATGTTGGAGGGTTGGGCCCGTGAATGTGGCTGCGCAACCAGGGTTCGAAATCCTCTGTCTCGGGAGCTTTTGGAGAGGGTGCTTGGGATTTTGCCTGGGATATGTTCTGATGATGTGGAAGTTTGTCTTTTCTCCACGCTGATGTCCTGGATGTTCTTCGGGGCCTTTCGGGTTTCTGAACTGTTGGGTACCAAAGCTGAGCAGGGGTTTTTATGGAGTGAGGTGTCCTTTTGTAGGGATAGGACCAGCATTTGGCTGAGAAAATCTAAGAAGGATCAGAGGGGAGGGGGTAAATGGATTTCTTCGCAAGTGGGCAATTCACAGCCGGCTTGCCCTTGCCGGTGGGGTTTGAGGTGGAGGTCCTTGACTGCGGAAATGGTTGGCTTAGTTTTTAGACATGGGGACGGACGAGGGTGAAAGCCTCGCAGCTTTTGGCTGTGCTGAGGAAGGCGCTCGGCAGGCTGGGGATTGAGGGGAAGGGTTTTGGGACGCATTCGTTTTGAATTGGGGCAGCATCTGAGGCAAGCAATCGGGGCTGGGAGCGAGGGGACATCATGAGGTTGGGTAGGTGGTCCTCTGACTGCTACCAGCGTTATGTGCACAGCGCATCTGGGGGGTTGTAGCGCTGTTTGTCCTGTTTTCCTTTGGTTCATTCGTGTTTTTTGTTTCAGGTTCGGTGATGGGTCCCCTCGCCAGGGAAATGTCAATTTGGATTGTCGACCATTCCTTTGTGAAGTGGGTGCAAATCCAGGCCCGCACTAGCTATTTTGGGGAAAGCCTGGGTTTTAATAAAGAAATGTTTACAGTTTGTTATAGGGGAAGGGGTGGTATGCAGTGGAAGGAGTTGCTGCAAGTTCTTAATGGGATTTTGGTGGCTGGAAGGTGCCCCAATGTATTGGTGCTTCATTTGGGGGATAACGATATGGTCAGGGAAACTGGCCTGGCGTTGATGAGATGTATGAAGCGGGATTTGGCTTTGATCAAGGGTCAGTGTTCCGGTTGTGCCGTCTTCTGGACGGAATTTGTTCATAGTAGGGTCTGGAGAGGGGCGGTTAACCCGGGGGCGGTGGACAGGGCCAGGCATAAACTCAACTCAGAAATGGTACGATTTTGTCGTCAGTTGGGAATTTTCAGGATTTCGCACAGGGACATTAGGTATGATACGCCAGATTTTTTCAGGGGTGATGGGGTCCATTTGTCCAGGCTGGGCATGGACTTGTATTTATTAGAACTGAGGGAAGTTCTGCCCAGATTGTTGGGCGTTCATAGATGTTGAGGTGGGATTTTTCCTAGGGGGCGGGGGGCAGGAAAATGGGGAGGCGGCGTTTCCGCCTACTCTCCCGCCTTTTCCTGGGTGGCGGAGTTGTTGAAAGTTGGCAGGAGCAGGGAAAGGGTAACCTGGTAGGCCAAGTTTAGATTAGTGGTTGGTTAGTTACAGTTGCACAAAGGTAGGTAGGGATTTGGGTCATGGGAGGTTAGGATTTGTAAATGCTATATTGTGTAGGATTGTGTAATATTATTCTTATGGAATGTTATGTTGTATTTTGCGGGGTGGGGGCTTTGATGTGGGGATTATAGGGGTGGGGGGGAACAAGGGGTCAGGAAATTCATGTATAGTGAGGTTTTAGTTTTGGAAGGCAGTTGCCAAAGTTATAAATTGTGATATGCACCTGTTTCAATAGAGCGGCCTTTTACACACACAAAAATTGGTCTCGTGCTGGCTTGCTCCCCCCCCTCCCTCCCAAGGGAGGTTTGGGGGGAAGACGAGCACAGCGAGGCCTGACCCTTGGGCAGATTGGGAGGGGGAGGGGCTGGCCGGCAAGCGGCCATTTTGGGTTACTTTGGGCTACATTGGGATTAGCCCAATTGTAGTCCAATTTTTGGTTACTAGCCCAAAAGTATTTAGGGCTTTTTCACGCTTTCCCAGCCACCATTTTAGGTTTGGTGACCTGGTGGCTGGGAGCGCTGCGCAGAATGGCTTTTTTGTCCCCACCCTCCCTCCCTAGTTTTTTGGGGGGTGTTTTTACCTTTTTTTTTTCTTTTTCTGGCAGGTGTTATTGGAACTGGTTCATAGGGGCTTGATAAGTTGTATATTCGTCGCTTGGAACAGGTGCTGGCGAGGTTGTTGAAAGTTGGCCAGGATTGGCTTTAGTTTTTAGTTAAATGTTGGTAGTTTGTGAGCAGGAGCAGGGAAAGGGTAACCAGGTAGGCTAAGGCTAGATTAGAGGTTGGTTAGTTACAGTTGCACAAAGGCAGGTAGGGATTTGGGTCATGGGAGGTTAGGATTTGTAAATGCTATATTGTGTAGGATTGTGTAATATTATTTTTATGGAGTGTTATGTTGTATTTTGCGGGCTGGGGGATTTGATGTGGGGATCGTAGGGGTGGGGGGTACAAGGGGTCAGGAAATTCATGTATAGGGAGGATATAGTTTTGGAAGGCAGTTGCCAAGGTTATAAATTGTGATATGCACCTGTTTCAATAAAGCAGCCTTTTACACACACAAAAATTGGTCTCGTGCTGGCTTGCCCCACTCCTTCCCAAGTGTTCCTTCCTGGTGCAGTTAGTGAGCTTCCTGGTGCAGCTAGTGGGGATCGTTGGTGAGGCAAATAGGCTGTAGTGAAGTGGTTGGGGTGGGTGTGGCAAGGAGAAGATGACAGCTGCCGGTTCTGCGGCTGATTCAACTGAGCCCTGCTCGAGCCAGAGTCCAAGTCCCAAGTTCCATCTCCGCTATTCAGCTGCTCGACGTTCTGCCCCCTGGATCCTAGGGCGCTTGCTATTTGCAGCAGGGGGCCTGGCAAGGAGATAAAGCCAAAGGATGCAGTCTAAGGACTCTGATATCAGGCACTGGTGCGGCTAATTAGCGTTGTTGCGGTCCTCCACACCGCAATCCCACTCTCAGCCCCGCTTCGCTGCTGCTCGGGATCCGTATTTGGCCTGCACCCGCACTCAGCGTTTTGGCAGTGTGAGATATCTGTTGGCTGGTCAGCTGGAACCCTGGTTGTGAGGTCAAGCCAGCTCTCCACTACCTGCTTCCCTGCTCCCAGCCTTTTCCGTCATCTCAGAAGGAAGCTGCAGCTGCTCACTTCCTTGCTGTCTGCTGCCTGCTCTGCTATAGGCACTCTCCAGCGCTCCCAGAACTGCTCAATCGATCTCCGTAGCTCTGTTGCTCAATCGATCTCCGTATTTACATAAAGACTGCTATTGAAATGGAAAACTTTAAAAATTTCCAGGCAAAAATACAATATAGCCCTGTCTTTCTCAAGGAGTGGAAGAAAGACTATCTACAGAAAAGGACGTTCCAGCTAATAAGGTGGAGTCCAGTCATGTGGTCCGTAACAGGGTGTGCGGGTGGTTTTACAAAGCTTTGCAGGTCTTACAGCAATAGTAGGCTTGGATTTCCACTAATACAATATAATATTTGGTATTGTTATTCTTTTATCCCTAATTTATTTTCCCTTTGTTGGTTTTGGCCTTGTCGAAATGACTGCTCTATTCCTTAGATTATACTAGAAGATAGAGTTAATTAAATCCCATTATATCAATTACTTATTGTCTGTATAATGAATTGAACAGACAGAATGGAGGTAGGCTCATCATATTGTTAAAGGGAAAATTCTTGATGCCCTTTAGGGTGTGGTCACCTCACTTGTGGGCACAGGCCACCGGCGCAACTCTTCGCTGAGAAACAAGGAAGAAAGATGTAAGATGACGAATAGTTTGATTGGAGTGGCACTTTTATTCAATAAGCCAAGAATATAACAATAAATGCATATTAATTCATTATCTATTCAAAACCATTAAGAAACCTGACTTTACTCCGTCAGGGATATACCGCATGATCATTACAATACTCAGAAGTCTAGAAACCTGGCTGGAATCAAGACCTGCAAAAATGGCATAATTGAAATCAATATGAAATTAAAAGACACAGAATATACTTCTATGAAAATACGGCCCTAGAGGCAAGCTTTTCTAGAGAGAACTACACATACAAGATTAACATTTCAAGAAACCTTAAATGCAAGGAATTGGATGTGGATGGAAAATACCGAGAACAACCAAGGATTAAAAAAGGCAAAAAGGTTATCTAGATTGGGATGTACCACCTGAGCAAGAGGCTTTGAGGTCCCAAATCAGATAAACGGCCGGCCGGAGAACCCACGCATGTGTTGGACACAGCAGCAGAGTTCTGCCTTCCAATTGGGGTGCTAGATCTGATATACTCAAAAATGAGGAACAATGACACTGTCCTGACGCTTTCTCTGACGCTGGTGGCTTGACCGCATGTCTTAAGACACAGAACTGGTCAAGTGGTTGAAACAGAGAACATTTTGTCCTGTACATTTTGTTCTGAACATTTTGTCCTGTACATTTTGTTTTGCACATTTTGTCCTGTACATGTCTCTAAAAATATGTAAGAGCGGAGCTTAAGACAGGTGCTTCCATCGCAAAGCTGCGTGTGTGGTTTCACTTGGCCAAGCTAGGTTTCTAAAATAATAATGTAACGAGAAGTACCAACTGGTTCCAGCTGGTCTCTGTGTACGTGCATGTGTGGGTGTCTTGCAAGTGTGTTTGTGGAAAATTACTGTGCTGTACGTGGTTGCCCAAGCTACCTCTCAGTGTTGGGCATAAGAGACATTCATAGTTATGATAAGTGACGCCTAGTAGATCTCTATATTTTAAGATGGTGAGAACTGGGGGACCCTGGTAGCTATGTCAGGGAAGATGTGAGTCACTATGTAACCAGTGACTGTGTGACATAAACTGGCCAAAGTAGCACATTTTCACGTTATGGTTTGCGGGGCCTATATAGAGACCTTCATGCTACCAAGGTCGATTAAAATGCTCTGTTTGGTAATCAGATGGTAGAACGTGATCCTCCATCATTTCCCTGCTCTTGTTCATTTATGAACACATTTTGAATAGAATATTTCGGATACCCTTCTGCTAGTGGGGGAATCCAGGGCATGTCGTTAACATATGACTCGAAGTTGCCCTGGAGCTGTTCTCTTGGCCTGGTAGTATCTTCATCTGGCTCAACAAGTATTTCAGCATAATCTGTACCTGGTTTATCGAGCAGACATTCATATCGGGCAATTATAGGGCCTTCGCTCAGAGTATCTCTACCTGGAGGGAGCGGAGGAACTGATGGTATGGCATGGCTAGTATCAGGTGCTGCTAACTCGCTCATTTCTAGTTGCATCCCAGTCCCATTCCCAGGACCCCGATCCTTGTCCTCATATCTGAAGACGAGCAATTGAGACACTGGCACTAGACCGGTACTGGCCCAAAGTAGGGTCTAATTAGTCAACTTATCTAACCATTTAATGTGCTTCAGGGCATCACACCAGAAGAGCACTGGGACTCTTGGTATGTGTGGCGGTGCACGTTGGGGGGATCACGATAGTGCAAGCGCTGAGTCCTTATTTTATCCAGAAACTGTAATTCAAACCTCAGAGCTGAGTCCTGTCTGTCAGTAGATAGCCAATCATCTATCGGGACCATCTAGGCTAGCAAGTAATAAAGTCTACAGTCATTGCCCCCAAACTACCTTTGTACACTGATAGAAAACACTTCTGAAAAGAAACTTGGCTGTCATCAGCTTTCCTGAAGCAGTATTCAGAGCCAGACAAACCCTGATTAGCAACATCCTCGCCTTTAACAACAAAAACTGACCCCACCTTACCCCTACCATCTACCAAATGGCAGAGCTCAGGATGCGCTAATCAGCAACCAATTATGAAGAAATACCTCACTGATTTTTTGAGAATAGCCCTGTCCTCCAACCTCCCTCCCTTCAGTGTCCGGGTCTCCCTCATCCAGCCATAGGAATGCGGTCAGTAGACCACTCTCTTGTTTGGCACAGAAAAAAGGTTCTGGTCAAAATTAAAAATTCCAAAAAAAAAGATATGATGTCACCACCACTTCATTTGATCAATCCAGGCCATGGACAATAGTCTGATGTCAAATATGGGAGCATGCTTGGTGCACGTCTCCAGGTTGCAGAACAGGTTATTGACCTTGCATTTATTGGATAGGCCTAGGCCTCTTCAAATACACTAGATCAGTGTGGTTGCAGGGCCAATAAAAAAAGACAGGGTGCCAGTTTCACATTTAGTTGGGCACACGAGGCAGGTATACAAACCTATACACCATGCAGGGGAAATTCGTATCCCAACCTTGTCTGAATTGGGGTGTGGCTAGCCAAGGTGGCTGCTCAGACATACCCGTGAGGAGCTCCGTCCCCCTGTTTTCTCAATTGTACTGTTATTCTGTGTTTCGGCATCTTTTGGAGCCACAGATGCAATCCCTTGAGCTTTGGAATTGCCCTGCCTGCATTTGGAGCTTTCATGCGATATATGCTCCTCCACTGGATCGATCCCCTTCGGGGCGCTATTCACAACCTGAGGGGTGTGGCCAAGCTGCAGCATAGTGGAGTCCTGGGGTTAGCAGCTGCGAGATCTGGCGACATGAGAGCTTGGGTGCAAAGGCCTTGTGCAGCCTATTTGCATTGGCTTGGGGACCAGGTGGCGCTGCAGGCCTAGAGTCACAAGGTTGAATGGGGCAGCATGGGAAAATTGGCCTCATGGAGTGACCTGCTGAAGAAACTAAGCAGAGGTCGGTCATTATGAGAGTCATGTGGCTGCCTTCCGGTCTGAGAGGGGCTCATCCCTGCCTGCAATGGGCACTTTCCTTGCACTGTTTTTGCCTATTAATTGTCCACCTGCTGGATAGGTGATTGTGGCCTGTTGTGCATGACAGCTTGGTGCTCCCTGTCTAGAAGTACAGCAGCCCAATGACAAGCTGGTCTGGTTTACAGTAGGCCCACTCTGGAGGTGACTGGTGTGGGGGATACCCCTCGAGGAGTGTTGCAGTAGGCGGTCTGGTCTAAAAGAAAAGTGCCCTGGTTTGGTGAACCTCTAGGAGAGTGGGTGTTCCCTGCGGGTGTTTCTTGGTGCTCGGGCTGCTCATGAAGGTGTGTATCTACTGTGTGCCCACTTCCCTTTTGCGATCTGGACTTACTGAACTGCATCCTGGGCTGGGACGCTGTCCAAAGATTCTGACCTCGGACAGTCTTGTGGGTGTCTGTGGGCCCGGGGAGGGCATTGAGTTGCGATGCGTCACTCTTATTCCTTCACAATGGGTAAGGACAGGCCACAGCGACAACAGCAGGGGAATACCATTCCGCAGAGACACTAAATCCAACCAGGCTGCTCATAGACTCCCTTGATCAGAGCATCAGCATTCCCGGTTCCCTCACCAGAGAGGCAGGGGGAGCCCTCTCATGCAGCCTTCTTGGAGGCCGTACAGGGGTCAAGGTTAGGCCTGGAGAGTCAGAGTGCTAGTGTGTCCATAGAGGTTAATCTGTTGAGGGCTGGCCTCTGCAAGGTGGCTGACAAAGTTGAAACTGCAGAGGCTGACTTAACTACCTTACAGACCGAGGTGAAGCAGCTTAAACAACAGGTAGCTCAGCTGCAAACAGTCTCAAGCACACTGGTGCAGAAAGTGTAGGATTCTGTGGGATGTTCCAGGAGGAATTATGTTCAATTGTTGGGTTTCCCTGATAGGTAAGAGGGGCTGTCTGCTTTGCAGTTTCTGGAGGATTGTTGGAAGACTGTGCTCTGTCCTAAGGACCTGTCTCCTCCAGTCAGTGTAGAAAGAACACATAGAGCTTTAGTGCGGGTCCCCCACCTGGCGTCTCTCCGAGAGCGATTATCGGTCTGTTTCTGAATTATAGAGACAGGGACTCAATCCTGAGGGTGGCTAGAGAGGCTCCCATCCCTCAGTATGAACATTGCAACATAGCAATCTATCCAGATTATACCCAACAGGTGCCGGACAAGCGCAAATCCCTTGTTGAGGTGTAGCAGCAAAGGTGCACTATGAATCTCAGGTATATGCTGCTGTGTCGTGCCAAGCTCCATGTAATTTCCTCTGGGAGGTCTCATTTCTTCACATGCCCAGAGGATGTTTGGTGCTGGCTGGACATGTCCGACGTTCACCCTGCACGCACGTTCAAAAAGCCTGAACCCATTAATGCTAGAGGGGGCCATGGGCGGCGGGAGCATGCCTCGTCAGAGAGAGGGCTCTGGGTCAAGATAAATGGTACAATGGCAGCCAATGAACTTACTGCGCTTCAGATTCCTGAGACTCTGGCGAGCAGCAATGTGCATGAGGGTTAGACATTGGAGCCGCAGGACAAGACAGTGATGTTGTTCTGTACACTGTTCCAACATGAAGGGTTGCAGTGCTGTTTGTTGATGTCTCCCTTACTTTTGTGTTGGGTGCAGGGAGTCATATTAGTATCGGGCCACGGGAGGAAGAATTAGATTTCTGAAACCAATAAAAGAAATCTGTAAAACAAGCAAAATATTGACTGAATTTGTTTTATTAAACAGCCTAATTCAGTACCTCAGCAAAATACCAATCCAAACCCATAGCACCCATTAGGACAACATTCATCCACAGCCATCCCATTTTTACAACTTCATTATAACCTCCTCTATGCCACCTTCTACTCACTCCTATCTAGATCCCCTTACTTCTGGCAATCATAGGCTGTCTGCCAAGCATTCTGAACACCATAACACTGTAATCTGCATCTTCAACCTCCACTTCTGGACTTCAGACCATCTTGCCTATGCTAGGATTACCTCTACATAGAGAGAGAGAGAAAGTACTTTATTTGATTTGGTTTAAATCATAAAAAGAGCGGCTTAACCGCTAAAACACTTAAAAATCATGAGCAAAGTACAAATTAATTAATAATTCTCATTTAAAATTTATTATAAAAGCTTTTTTTTTTCTTTTAAACAGAGTGCAGTTGATTCCTTCGGACTTGTAATAGTGAGTCTAACTATGAGGTATATAGTTCTTATGCATTCTTCGGGCTAATTGTCTCAACTTTTTCACTTTACATGCTTTGCCAGTTCAAGTTCTCTGTCTCTCTTTTCTAGTTCGTTTGCAGCTAGACTCAAGAACTTTAATGCTTTGCATGCCAATTGTACAGTCGACCCTCCTAAACATTTTATTACGGCAGATATGCAGGTCCTTATCTGTTCTTTTTTCATTAGATTACCTCTACATAGGGCCACACCTTAGATATCTTCTGCCCAGTATCAGAGCCATTCCTATCCTTTCTGTCAACACACCTATCCTTCAGATGGCTCTGAAACATCCCACCAAGTTCAGACATGTTCTTGCCACCCCCTATCCACTGATGGTCATCAGCTCTTATACCAGTTCAACAAGCCTCAGCCATAATTCCTAAGGCAGTTCCGAGACCCCTCAAACTACACCAGATAGTCTCTTTCTAGAACCTCCTTTACTGGCCTTCAGACTAAAGCAGCCACGGCCCGTATAGGGCGTATTACCGGGGCGGTGACATGGGGGGGAGGAGGGGCAGGGTGAGGGGTTGCAAAATGCGGCATACGGCCGATTTCAGGTAAGTTACGAAAAAAAAACGAATTTTGTTGCGTGCGCTGCATAGCCAAATGCGATGCAGGGCGCGCAACGAAATTCATTTTTTTTTTTCTCGTAACTTACCTGAAATCGTCCGTATGCCGCATTTTGCAACCCCCCACCCTGCCCCTCCTCCGCCCCACGTCACCGCCCCGATAACACGCCCTATACGGGCCGTGGCTGGACTAAAGAGGTGTCTGGCTTCAGCCCTATTCCACTGCACTAGGAGTCTCTGACCTCACCTCAGAACTCCACAATTTGATGTATTGGAGATTGCGTAGAACCTCAATTTCATGAGCAATGTGTCCCCAAGGTAGGGCACCTCCCAGCACATAAAAATATCAAACATACAGTTGATGAGCTCTAAAGCTCATCTTACCTACCTGTCTCTCTCCACTAGAGCTCTGTAAATGCTGATTACACTTCAATATAAGAGCGCAACCAGCCCTTTCTGTTAGCATAGCAATTTTTACTTGTACCTAAAATCTTAAGACGCCTTCTTTTCGTCAATGCTCTGGGCCTTTATGCCACTGGTCTGACCAAATCCTCAATCGTTGCATTTCAGTGCCATCTCTTCTGGCCCTCTGAACCCCTCTGTTGATCTCTGTAGGCTACTTTTGTGGACTGTGTTTACCTCTCCCTCACAACTACTTGGCTAGCCTTTGATCTCCTTTGCTGATTTTGCCATTCAGTCCTCCCATCTGTACCCAGTCAGCTCTCATGTTGCCCTACCAGCCCTCAAGTACTCACTGTGCCAAATGTCACTATCAATTGCCTCTCATGGCTCCAGCCCTGCTGGAATCTGTTTGCCAGCCCTCATAGACCAGACCTCCTATTGATTCAGAATCCTTTTTGGCTTTCTGATTTTTGTGATTTGCCTCGATAGTATAGCTGTCACCAGAGAATTATGCGAGAATCACCTGCAGAGAAGCTTTGGGTCCGCCCATGATTGTATTGGTTAGGCGTTGTGCACCATCTCAGAAAGAGTGCTTGTATTCTTCTATTATTTATTTGTTTGTATATACTGTATGAGTCCGTGGGCAGCTGAAGGTATTACTTCCTTTAAGGATGTAGTTCCTTACCTTTTGTGCTGGCAGCATGCTGTATTGTAGCGGACCCTATGTCCCATCATGTACATTGCTGCCTCGTGGACGTCACCTCCTGGAAAGGTTTGTGTGCTCGCCTCCATTCGTATTCAGCGCAAGACTTTTACTTTATAATCCATGGGGAAACAGACTGATTTGTCCAAAATGACATGATGTTGAGCACTGGCTGATTTCTTGGTTTCACAGTCAGAAGCTCTAACTGCTAGGCCACATCCTCCACAATCTTATTATCACCTGATATAAAATATGAAACCAAACTAAGTCTAATAATGCTCTCAAACCTGCAGCTTAATAATACATTAAAAATATGTGGACCATTGTTTTTATTTATTTTTTAGTTGTGGGAACAATCAGTCGTTTGCTGAGAATTATAGAATTTTGATCTGCTGCTGTGACTCGAAGTTAGTTTCCCAGTTCCAAGGTGAGTGTTGCTCCAGTGGAGAAGATTTGTGCCTATTTCTCGTCCCCTTCATGCTGATCTTTTTAGGGAGCTTGAGGGATAAAGGAGGTAGATATCAGTTCAAGTTCACATTTACAGTGCAACCCATTTGGCTACACAGTGAAGCTCCAAGTCGAAAATCAAGTATAGAGTTATTCCGAATTCAAAGCCAGCGTGACCTAAATTATTCTCAGGAACATTGCATACCAATACAAAATTATCAACAGACTTCCAGCTCTACGATCAAAGTTAATCCTCAATAACAAGAAACATATGGGAATCTCAGTTGCGATGGTACAGATCAACAAAAATACGGCATGATGAGGAGAATGAAAGTTCCGACCTTCCTGTCTATGATGCATTTAGGTTTCTAATTCCTACACTAAAGAATAATAATCTAAATCCCAAACAGATCCATAAAGTAAATAAAAGGTGTCAGCATTTACACTTCAGTAGAAGTTTTCTACGGTAAGGTTTTGCATATCATGTAGCTACACAATAAGATAAAACATAGAACACAAAGCTTCTGCTATCCTAAAAAGTCTCAGAAGGAATCTGCGTCTGTGTTAGTCTACTCCTGAATCAACTCTGGAAACTCCTGCTGAATCTGGCGCTGAGCAATAGAACAACACCTAGTTATACCCTCAGATACCCTCCTAAATCAGGGCCAAAGTGCCAAGTAAAACTCTTCCTCAGCATTCTCTCTGGCAAGTGGACCCATAATTCTTCTTTCTTCGGAAAACAGCATCATAACTCTCTTCTTTGATCTGCAGTCTTTGAGACGACTTTGAGTCTTGGTCCTACATTCCACATGGACACCAGACCTCCCCTTTGGCCACTAAGTTAATTCGCTATTGACTCCCTTCAATTCGCTATAGACTCCCTTCATGCTCCTTATCTGTTCACACACAAAGAGGTCTTCTTCCCTATCCCAGGGAAGTCGGGTTCAAAGGTGTGAATTGGCGTCGAAAACCGCAGTCAAACCAATGGAGGACTTTTGGAAAGTGCCGCTGCTGGGAGAGGAGAAGATATCCGGAGGGAGCCAAATGTAGATTCTTGAAAAGGAGTACCTTAAAGCAGAGAGAACAGAGTCTATGTCACTCAGTGGTGACCAGGCGACTTGGAAGAAGAATGCCCTCCCAAGACGGGTGCTCCAGGAAAGATGACGGTGACCTTGACTCTGCAGCTGAGAGGAGCAGGTGATGCTGAGGACAACTAGGATCAGGACACAAGCTGTTCCATGAAGGATGTTAAGTGCTGAGGGGTCGGTGTTTGGCAGGAGCATCAACAAACCTTGGCAAATGTACCTCACACAGGAAGTCAAGAAGGTGCGCGGTTGGGACCAGCAGGTTCCAGGAGACTCACCACAAGCAGGGGAGTCAGGGCAGGCCCCAAGCAATTTGGGAGCCCAGGGAAAACAGAGGTGAGCCTCAAATGTAGCCACAGGCAGGAGGCACAGGAGTCCAGAGAGGACCTCAAGCAGCTCTCTAAAGGATGTAGGCCACAATGCACACAATGCTGTCTGGCTGAAGATTCTGGTCAAAGGTGGGGCTACTTGGAGCCCAAAGATCTTCTTGCAAAGATGTCAACAAGCCTTTGCAACTGCAAAGGAGACAAGGTACTCTGGGATTCAGTTATTACAACCCCCACGAGGACTACTGTCCTCAAACTTTGTGAGAGGGTGGAGCAGGCCTCATTAGCTGTGTCAAACCACCACCTGTGATGCAGAGCCAACAGAGTCCGGAGGAACTCAGGATCTACAGACTGGTTGACTTAGTTGCAGTGGAGTGACTCCTTCACTCCACAGGAGATTACTTTGGTTGTCTTGATGCTTCACAGGCCTTGGAAGGTTCCTGTATGATGCACAGGCACAGATGATGCAGCAGACTGGCAGGGAGTCGAAGTCAGGCTCAAACAAAGTCCAGCGAAGTCCCGAGTGCCCAGTAGTTTCTGTTCAGAATCTTATCCCACAACAAATCTAAAGACGTACACCCAGGTAAGCCCTTAAGTACCTTACGGAAAGGGCTGTAGTAAGTTGGCTCTTTATGCTGATGATCTGTTGTTATACACCAACAACCTGGGGGCAGTCATACCTAGGGTCGAAGCACTGTTGGAAGAATTCGGATCTCTTGACTGGGGGTGAATGTTTTGATTTGCTCATTGTGTGTCTTTTGCTTTCTCACCCTATGTGTGCCAGTTATGCCCAGACGTGGGTCCTGGGCTCACTGTGCCACTGGAATAAAGCTAATCTGGCTGAAGAGGGGTGAAACCCTGAAACCGGTCCTAGGATACTTGTTTCCGGTCCAGGGAGGACCTGGCTTGGCAGTTCGGGCTGGACTGTTCCCATGAGGCACAGTGTCAAGACTGATTTGCATATGGCCAGGTCTAAACTGGGGTGGCATGGTGAGCAAAATAATGATGAATTTAACCCAGATCTCTTGACTGGGGGTGAATGTTTTGATTTGCTCTTTGTGTGTCTTTTGCTTTCTCACCCTAAGTGTGCCAGGTATGCCCAGACGTGGGTCCTGGGCTCACTGTGCCACTGGTATCAAGCTATCCTGGCTGAAGAGGGGTGAAACCCTGAAACCCGTCCTAGGATGCTTGTTTCCGCTCCAGGGGTGACCTGGCTTGGCAGTTTGAGCTGGACTGCTCCCATGAGGCACAGGGGCAAGACTGATTTGCATATTGCCAGGTCTAAACTGGGGTGGCATGGTGAGCAAAAGAATGATGGATTTAACCCAGATCTCTTGACTGCGGGTGAATATTTTGATTTACTCTGCATTCCGTCCATCAATTGTGTGTCTTTTGCTTTCTCGCCCTAAGTGCCCCAGGTATGCCCAGACGTGGGTCCTGAGCTCACTGTGCCACTGGAATCAAGCTATCCTGGCTGAAGAGGGGTAAAATCCCAATACCGGTCCTAGGATGCTTGTTTCCAGTCCAGGAAGGACCTGGCTTGGCAGTTCGAGCTGGACTGTTCACATGAAGCACAGGTTCAAGAAAGATTTGCAAATGGCCAGGTCTAAACTGGGGTGGTATGGTGACCAAAAGAATGATGGATTTAACCCAGATCTCTTGACTGCGGGTGAATGTTTTGATTTGTTCTGCATTCCGTCCATCAATTGTGTGTCTTTTGCTTTCTCGCCCTAAGTGCCCCAGGTATGCCCAGACGTGGGTCCTGAGCTCACTGTGCCACTGGAATCAAGCGATCCTGGCTGAAGAGGGGTAAAATCCCAATACCGGTCCTAGGATGCTTGTTTCCAGTCCAGGAAGGACCTGGCTTGGCAGTTCGAGCTGGACTGTTCACATGAAGCACAGGTTCAAGAAAGATTTGCAAATGGCCAGGTCTAAACTGGGGTGGTATGGTGACCAAAAGAATGATGGATTTAACCCAGATCTCTTGACTGCGGGTGAATGTTTTGATTTGTTCTGCATTCCGTCCATCAATTGTGTGTCTTTTGCTTTCTCGCCCTAAGTGCCCCAGGTATGCCCAGATGTGGGTCCTGGGCTCACTGTGCCACTGGAATCAAGCTATCCTGGCTGAAGAGGGGTAAAATCCCAATACCGGTCCTAGGATGCTTGTTTCCAGTCCAGGAAGGACCTGGCTTGGCAGTTCGAGCTGGACTGTTCACATGAAGCACAGGTTCAAGAAAGATTTGCAAATGGCCAGGTCTAAACTGGGGTGGTATGGTGACCAAAAGAATGATGGATTTAACCCAGATCTCTTGACTGCGGGTGAATGTTTTGATTTGTTCTGCATTCCGTCCATCAATTGTGTGTCTTGTGCTTTCTTTCGCTAAGTGCGCCAGGTATGCCCAGATGTGGGTCCTGGGCTCACTGTGCCCCTGGAATCAAGCTATCCTGGCTGAAGAGGGGTGAAACCCCGTAACCGGTCTTAGGATGCTTGTTTCCGGTCCACGGAGTACCTGGCTTTGCAGTTCGGGCTGGACTGTTCCCATGAGGCACAGGGTCAAGAATGATTTGCATATGGCCAGGGCTAAACTGGGGTGGCATGCATGGTGAGCAAAAGAATGATGGATTGAACCCAGATCTCTTGATTGGGGGTGAATGTTTTGATTTGTTAATTGTGTGTCTTTTGCCTTCTCGCCTAAAGTGTGCCATGTATGCTCAGACGTGGGTCCTGAGCTCACTGTGCCACTGGAATCAAGCTATCCTGGCTGAAGAGGAGTGAAATCCTGAAACTGGTCCTAGGATGCTTGTTTCCGGTCCAGGGAGGGCCTAGCTTTGCAGTTCGGGCTGAACTGTTCCCACAAGTCACAGGGTCAAGACTGATTTGCATATGGCCCGGTCAAAACTGGGGTGGCATGGTGAGCAAAAGATTGATGGATTTAAACCAGATATCTTGACTAGGGGTAAATGTTTTTATTTGTTCGTTGTGTGTCTTTTGCTTTCTCGCCCTAAGTGTGCCAGGTATGCCCAGTCGTGGGTCCTGGGCTCACTGTGCCACTGGAATCAAGCTATCCTGGCTGAAGAGGGGTGAAACCCTGAAACCCGTCATAGGATGCTTGTTTCCGGTCCAGGGAGGACCTGGCATGGTGGTTCGGGCTGGACTGTTCCCATGAGGCACAGGGTCAACACTGATTTGCATATTGCCAGGTTTAAACTGGGGTGGCATAGTTAGCCAAAAAATGATGTATTTAACCCAGATCTCTTGACTGGGGGTGATTTTTTTTATTTGTTCATTGTGTGTCTTTTGCTTTCTCACCCTATGTGCACCAGGTATGCCTAGGCGTGGGTCCTGAGCTCACTGTGCCACTGGAATCAAGGGATCCTGGCTGAAGAGGGGTGAAATCCCGAAACTAGTCCTAGGATGCTTGTTTCCGGTCCAGGGAGGACCTGGCTTGGCAGTTTTTGGCTGGACTGTTCCCATGAGGCACAGGGTCAAGACTCATTTGCATATGGCCAGGTCTAAACTGGGGTGGTATGGTGAGCAAAAGAATGATGGATTTAACCCAGATCTCTTGACTGGGGGTGAATGTTTTGATTTGTTCTGCATTCCGTCCATCAATTGTGTGTCTTTTGCTTTCTCGCCCTAAATGCACCAGGTATACCCAGACGTGGGTCCTGAGCTCACTGTGCCACTGGACTAAAGCTATCCTGGCTGAAAAGAGGTGAAACCCCCAAAACAGTCCTAGGATGCTTGTTTCCGGTCCAGGGAGGACCTGGCTTGGCAGTTCGGGCTGAACTGTTCCCACGAGGCACAGGGTCAAGACTGATTTGCATATCGCCAAGTCTAAACTGGGGTGGCATGGTGAGCAAAAGAATGATGGATTTAACCCTGATCTCTTGACTAGGGGTGAATGTTTTGATTTGTTCTGCATTCCGTCCATCAATTGTGTGTCTTTTGCTTTTTAGTCCAGAGCAGCTCAAAATGGTTGCTGCCGACCAGAGACACCTTTCTGCCTTTCTGCTGCTGAGCCAAGCTCGATCAGGGGAAGGTAGAACAGTAGGCATCCTGTTTCAGGGATGTGTGGCCACCTCCCAGACAGGATGTATTTTTTTAAGCCTGGGTGCGTGCGCTTGCCAGCGACCAAAAGTCTGCATGAGGGGCACATTTGGTGTCCCTGTGCATAGTCCAATTCAAATCAGCCATAGGAGCGGATGGCTCCTGCTCTGGCACAAAACTGGACACAGGACATGGGAGTAACCTCCCCACTGTCCAAACCCTCCCCTGGGAGGGTCCCTTAAATCTGTCCAACCCTCTCCTGTGGGTACAAAAGGGCTTACCTGGCTGTAGGACCCTAGATCCGACATGGACAAGATTCTGCACCAGGAGCCACTGAACTTTGACCATCTGGACACTCTGTAGTTCGCTGGACTTCGTTTGGGCCCGTCTTTGTCTCCCACTCCAGTAAAAGCAGCGTCTGTGCCCATGTACCATAGAGGCTCAGTGCAGAACCAGTGGAGCATCAAGGACAATCAAAGACCTCTCCCTTGGAATGAAGGAGTCACTCCCCTGCAACCGTAGGCACCACATCAGGATTGACCGGTCTGCTGCTCCTGAGCTCCTACAGACTCCGAAGGCTCCAGCAACACAGGCAGTCAGTTTCCAAGTCCCTCGAGGTTCAAGCTGCCCTCTTACTAAGTGTGAGGTCAGTATCCCTCGTGGGGGCTGCATTACCCGTACCCCTGTGAACCACGTACTTTTGCATGTGCATATGCTTCTTGGCGTTCCCAAAACTAGTTCACTAGGCTCCGAGTATCCCCAACCTCAGGCACCATTTCCACCAAAAAACTTCAGCCTCCTCACACTGAGTTCTCCGTGGGATGTTGCTTTGTAAATCTACTTGAGGTCCCCTGGCGACTCCTATGCCTCTGGCCTGTGGGTCCTCTAGATCAGTGGTTCCCAAACTCTTGACTCCTGAGGACCCCCACTGAATCACTACTGGAGTCCGGGGACCCCCAAGCAATTTTTACAAATTAAATTTCAAAAAATTAAAACAATAATTCGCAAAAAATACACAAACAAGTACACACCAAACAAATACTTGCATTCCTAAAGCTTTTATTATTTTATCTTGGAAAATATGCAAAAATTATTTACACGCATTGATTGCATAATGTGCCATGAAGAAACTATTTTAAAATCAATGCAATAATTTGGAGTGGACTACACTTGCAGCCACACTTTTCATGAAACCAACCCTGACGGCGGGAATAAACCATAATGTCACTGCTACTATCACACAAGCTGATCACTCGTCACACACGAGAAGAATTATAGAAAGGCTGCTGCTAAATCATAGCTGCCAAGGTTTCAGATTGCGGTGTGTGATATTGTCATAAATACAGTGTAATTATGAGTGACATTTCAGTGACTATGAGTGACACTTGCTCACAAGCCACACTTTTCATGAAACCAACCCTGACGGCGGGAATAAACCATAATGTCACTGCTACTAGCACACAAGCTGATCACTCGTCACACACAAGAAGAATTATAGAAAGGCTGCTGCTAAATCATAGCTGCCAAGGTTTCAGATTGCGGTGTGAGATATTGTCATAAATACAGTGTAATTATGAGTGACATTTCAGTGACTATGAATGACGCTTGCTCACAAGCAAAATAAAGCAATGAAGATGAGGGAAACATAAATACCAGAAAATACACCAATTTGAGCAACAAGACAGGCTAAGTTAACTGCTTCAAAGCATAAGAAACAATTCATTTATCGGACCATATTAATTGGCAAGTTTTTTCTGTCGCGTTTTACTTTTCCAAATGCATATTACATTTTCGTGCTAGCAGTTAGTCATTTCACTTGTAACACTAAAACACTGAGCTGCCCTGCGCCTGCAGATTTACTGTGTTTCAAATATTCAGATCATGATAATATCACTCTAACATTCTACAAAAGGAGTGCATGAATATGCCAACATTAAAGTAAACAGACTTTGAGAGCAGCAGCACAATAGCAGTCTGTACACATTGCACAGATACTGACTGAGGAGCAAGCAGACAAGTCATAAAGCGCAAATAGGTACAAGTTACCAGGCATACGGAAATGGTCACCAAGCCCAGACTGAGTGATCAGAAGCTAGAAACAGAACCCTCTCAAACAGATCTAATGAGAGAGGGCAGAATCCGCCAGCAGCTTGACCTGCAGGAACGTCTGAGAGGCCTTTTTTTCAAATCTGTCCGGAATAAAACCTTATTTGTTACTATCCTCAATCTGAGACGAAATTTAAATCAAGCAAGAAAAATGGGGCACGATAAATAGCATCTGTTTTGAGTTTTTGGAGACTAACATGCAGACTGTGGTACTTTGGTACTATAAATAGCACACTTTTCCCCTGTAAGATTACGGCAGGTTTGACCGTCCTAAATTTTAAGAAGGGTGCAATATTTAACATACCTGGTAATTACATACGCAGTGAATACCACCCAATCACTGCGCAAACAGGGCTTACCCAGAGGTGGGACAATTCCAACCAAATTGTAATGTATTTTGTAAGTACCGGAGGCGCAACTAGAGCCAAATTTCGTGGGGGCAGGGGGCTAAGAAAAAATTTCGGGGGGGGGGCTGAATCTAGTTTAAGCAAACGGCAGAGTGGAGCTGCACAGGGCCGGCTTTAGTGCTGGTGGCGCCCTGTGCGACAATGTTTGTTGACGCCACCCCAATGACCACCTCCACCACGGATTCTCTCACTAGCACCCTTTAACAGTGACCAAGTCTCCATAACCACACACTCTCAGATGCATTGAATTAATACCAGTGTAGGCCCGGGTGTCCGAGCACTTTGCATCACACACAAATTACACAGAGACAATCAATCATACGTGTGTAAATCAGTGTATAGGAAATATTACATAAGCCAAAGGACGGAAAGTGTAGGAGTCACATGTCATCCATACTGGTAGGCAGTATAGCTTAAGAGTGCTTGGTGTGGAGAAGCACAAACTCAAGAGTCGAAAAAGAAACAGCATAGTTGGGAGTTTTCTTTAATAATAAGAATCGATTTCTAGCCAAATTAACCCTTTTTGCAACATTAATCAATGTTTTAATATTGTATACTTTGCAGTGTGTATGCAGTGCAGGATGAAAGTTAATAGCTCACTATTCTATATTAGGAATTTAAGTTATAAATTGCAAGTAACAAAAGGATGTCTCTTTTGAAATCAGTAATATTTGATCTGTTTATCATACCCACTCTGTAATCTACTTGGCACACGTTCTTTGCAGCAGGCCTATTAACCCTCTGCACTAACTTCACAGAAGTCAAAACCTCAACTATACAAAATGCTGATCTCTCTCCAGGAAGATAATTAATCACAGGAGTTATCTTGACATTTATGTGAGGCCTGGTAATTGCGGCGGAAAGGTGCTTCAAAATCATAATAAACTTTCAAACACGGACCCAGGTCGCACCGCCCTGAAGCCGGCCCTGGAGCTGCGGGGCTCTTAGAAGGGGTGAAACAACAGTAAGGCCTCATTAACGTGCAAATGGGCTTTTAAATACCTGTGAAGTGCTCGGGTGAAGTCTCATCCCGGGCTGAGGGCCGACACCCACAACGTGATTCCAATAGGTGTTGCGCGACTGGTACACCCGGCCTAAATAATCACGGCGTCCTAATTCCCCTGGCCTTGCCCAACAGCTGTAAATGTAAAATTTTTGAAATAATTACGAAATAAACACTCACGTGCTCTAGTAGTGGTCCGAGGTGCCGGAATGCTGGTATTTAGAGAGCCGAAAGCGGAGACAGGGCATTGGGCGGCAAAATGCTCCTGGGCTGGCTGCAGACGCGAGGGAAGACGCACTGCCGTGCAAGCGTGCGTGAGCGTGCGCGGCTATAAAATAATAAGCCAATCACCCTTCAGCTTCCCCGGCCTAAGCTGAAATGGTGATTGGCCCAATTTTTTTTGGTCCCGCCGCCCCAGCGCTGTCATTCACAGTGCGTATATGCTTAATATTTAAAAATAGTTGACTCAAAGGCACTCCAGCCCGCGGACCCCCTGGGAATGTGTCACGGACCCCTGGGGGTCCGCGGCCCACAGTTTCGGAAACGCTGCTCTAGATGGTCCTCTTTGTATTTCTTGAGCTCCCCTAGTTGCTCCAGGCTTGCCCTGACTCCGAACCATAACCTTTCTTGACCATTTTCGTGGGTTGCCACTGCCAAGGCTTGTTGAAGCTCCAGCCAGACACTGACTCGTCAGCACTCGACATTTTTCATGGGACAGCTCTTATGTGGCTCCTGGTTGTCCTTGACATCTCCTGGTCCCAGTGGCTGCAGAGTCAAGAACCCCCTCAACGCACCTCATGCACTAGACATCAGTGGGCATTCGTTTACCGAGCCCCTGGTCACTCCTGAGTGACCCAGACTCTGTCCCCTCTGCTTTCAGGTACTCTTCATCTAGAATCCACCTTTGGGTTCCAACTGACACTTTTGTTCTTTCCCGCAGTGGCATTTCCTTAAAGTCCTCCATTGAGATCGACAACGATTTCCGACACCACTTCAGCCCTATGCACCCCGCTTCCCTGGGATAGGTAACTCTGGTACTACGGTATCCATGGGTGTGGTGGCTCTTCAACCTCTATGATCCAAAGGGCTTCCTGATAATCCACTGAGAAGGGCCCTTAAACTTTAAAACTGCAACCAAAACTCTCCCATAGAATTGAACAGCGCACGTGGTCGTGTTCTCACACTGCACCGGTCCCCCGTGGGGTCCCTACATACTCACCTTGGGTGGCTCTTTGGGGTTCCAGCGATTCTTGGTTCTTATACCACTATTTTAGTATATGGTTTGGTCTCCCTCTGGACCCCACTGTGCATTAGTGCTACTTACTACTGTTTCTGTGCTACAGTATTGTGTGCTTTGTGTTTATCTGTGTGTAGCGGATACTGTGAGGTATTTAGAGTGTGTTATAATAATAAAAACATATTTTTATAACTACTGTGCGGTTCTCCTTTCCTTTAACCAAAACAATAAGGTTGCATCCTGGTAAAACAAGCTGCTTAACATTCCTTCAAGACTAAGCCTGAAGGCTGCTCTCCACAGCTACCACTTGGATAGCTTTCTAAGGTTATCTTTAACCTCTTAAATCACCATAAGGACTGTTTGGACTGGTACAGGGTGCCCACTTACATTAGTGGACAGCATATACCAGGCCAGCCTCTCACACAGCTCACAGAAAGAAGTGATGGAGTACTCATCATTCATAATTGTAGTTCACAAGTTTGCTGCTCGCTGATCATTCAGAGGACTAGGGACCCGTTATTCAGAGTATTAACATCAATTGCTCGTATGACTTCATGGCATTTTATTTGAATATTTATATATTTATCTGTATTAATCCTCCATTATGAGATGTTATTTTTGTCAGGGATGATGTGCTTTGTTCAACCAATTTTGGTGTCTGTTGTAAGAAAGTGGCTCTGTATATACTGTTCCCAAATAGGTACAGTGTCCACAGTCCCCAGAGGTTTGGCAGAGGCTAAAGTTAGATATTACCTTACTCTCTAAAGTGGTAGCTTGGTAAAGCAGCAAGGCAGTATCAGAGGACAGTGTAAAGCATTTGTTGTCAGTCAGCAAATGGTCTCACACACCCAATAATTGAACTCTAGGCCAATGGTTTTGTATAAAAATATATAGTTGTTTTATTTTAGACCCAACAATAGGTATCAAAATATACTTTCTCAGAATGAGATGCTTTAGATAAATACTTTCAATAGGCAATAGACTTTTGAATGCAATAGACACAGTTGGGTGCTTCAGGATAGATGTCGATGACCTTGACTCTGCAGCTGTGGGGACCAGGCGATGCAGAGGATGACCAGGAGCCAGATACAAGCTGTCCCATGAAGGATGTCGAGTGCTGAGGGGGTCGGTGTCCGGCTGGAGCACTAACAAGCCTTGGCAAAAGCAATCCACAAAGGGAGACAAGTAGTTGCAGGAAGAGGACCAGCAAGGTCCAGGAGGCTCACCACCCACAGGGGAGTTTGGGCAAGCCCAAAGCAATCAGGGTAGCCCAAAGAAGACGTAGTTGACCCTCCACAGGTCACACAGTTGAAGACACTGGAGTCGCAGGAAGACTTCTTGCAGCTTTACAAAACAACAGGTTACAGATCACATGGCGTGATGTGGTTGAAGAACTTTGCAGCAGAAGTTGCCAGAGGCTTGGGCTACTTGGAGCCCAATGCGCTTGCTGCAGAATTGCCAACGAGCATTTGCACTTGCAAAAGTATGTGGTGCACAGGGGTTCGGGTATCACAGCCCCCACAAGGGATTCTGGTCTCAAATTGGATGAGAGGGCAGCTCAGGCTACAAGGGACGTAGAAACCCACCTCCTGTGTTGTTGAACCCTTCAGAGTCCTAAGGAGCTCGGGATCAGCAGACCGGTCAGCAGTGTTGCGGTGTCTGCGAATGCAGGGGAGTGACTCCTTCACTCCAAGAGAGTTTATCTTCAGGTCTCTTGGGTGCTCCATAGGCCCTGCATAGATCCTGTATGGTGCATAGGCACAGATGAGGCAGCAGACTGAAAGGGAGACGAAGTCAGACCGAAACAAAGTCCAGCGAAGACCCGAGTGCACAGACGGTAGAAGTGCTTTGGGTTCAGTTCTGAATCTTGTCCACTACGAATCTAGGAACCTACACCCAGGTAAGCCCTTAAGTGCCCTAAGGAAAGGGTTGAGAAGATTCAGTGAAGCAGGGGAGGGTCAGGACAGGGGGGAGGTTACTCCCATGTCCTTTGTCCAGTTTCGCACTAGAGCGGGAGCCAACAGCTCCCAGGACTGGTTTGAACTGGACTATGCACAGGGACACAAAATGTGCCCCTCATGCAGACTTTCAGGTGCTGGCAAGCACACCCACCCAGCCCAATTACACTAAATCCAGTCTGAGAGGTGGTCACACCTCCCTGTGACAGGATGCCTATTGTCCTGCCTTCCCGTGCTCGAGCTTGGCTCAGCAGCAGGAGGGCAGAAATGTGTCTCTGGTCGGCAGCAACCATTTTGTGCTGTCCGGGACTAGAAGGCTGATACCGGGAACACTGAGAGCCTAATGGAGGGCTCTACCGGTGGTTGGAATCATACCTCCCACACCTGTAACGCTGTGGGGGTATGATTCCAACATCTTTGACACTAAACATGATAGGCTTCGTTGCAGCCATTTTTTAGATGGTCATCGCGCGGTTACACAATGCCCTCTATATTAGTATATGGCTGCTTCACTGACAACCCAGGAGAATGGACTCGGTAGGCTGCAGGGGTGCCTTGCTCATGCAGGGACACCCTCTCACTTAGAACCAATCACCCTGCCCTCAGGATAGCAAATACCTGCCATAGGGGTGATGTATATGTTTTAAGTGCAGTGACCACTAGATATGGTAAACCTATAACTTTCGTAAGTGGTGCATGCACCACTTAACATAGGCTGCAATGGCAGGCCTGTAGTTGCATTTTGAATGGTCTGTCATGGGTTGCATAATACATGATGCAGCCCATGGGAGACCACTGGGGTACCTATGCCCCGTGTACATGGGTACCATATACTAGGGACTGACAAGGGTTCCCCAGTATCCAATCTGGGGTGTTCCTAAATACATAGACAACAGTTTTAGGAGAAAGCATATAGACTGGGGTCCTGATAAGCAGGATCCCAGTCAGACTAGTCAAAACCATCTTAGCACCAGGCAAAGAGTAGGGGTACACATGCAGAAGGATCCTACCTTCCTAAAAGCTGTGATCATCTGAGAAATCAGTGCCATCACCCCTGCTGACTGTGATGCAAGAACCTTTGTGACTTGTGACCCTTTGGGAGATTGATACTTGCGATCATCTACTCTGACTATGTGGATAAATGCTGCCTTATCACCTCAGCAAATCCACTCCTTCTGATCAAACAGTGCGTAGGTAAATCCCAAAATCACCAGATTTGAGCCTACGACCTACATATTCATGTCACAGCTCATGGCCGTTACACCTACTCAAGGTATTTGCTACCTGCCACTTATTACACGAAGCACATACCCTCACTAAATCAAAACCCCTGTCTCTGCCAACCTACCCACTCTGACTTTTCAATAAACCCCTGCCATGGACTTTCATCTCTCCTAGCAGTTAAACATCCAACAAACATTTACCCACAAAGAAAACCAACCGATCTCCATCCTCACTTTATTGTGCCCATGGAGTAAGAGGTGCCCATGTAAAAAGACCCAAAATTGTATTAATAAATCATATGTATTGTAGGAAGATGGCTATGTATATACTGTAACAAAGTACGGTATAGTGTGCAGAGAGTCCAGGGATTCCCCAGAGGTATAGCAGAGGCTATATTAGGTAAGTACTAACAGCTCTCTTTGTGGTAGTGTGGGCGAGAAGTTAGGTTTATTCAGAGGGTGTGTTAAGCATTTATTGTATTCACTAAATCAAGACTGATGGCACACACTTAGAGATGTAATCCAGATCAATTGGGTAAGTATAATAAAGGTATACTTGTATTTTATTTCTAAAACCAAGCAGGACTTGGTACAGGTAGGCAAAATGTACTTTCAATTGTAAACCTTAGAAAGTGTATTGAAAATGCATTGGTGGAAAAAATATGTTTTGGGACCCTCCTTTTTTCTTTGGAATCCTTTGATCAATCACCATGAAGCTTGGCATCACACGCCAGTGTAAAAAGCAATAGGTGTGCAAAGATTTGTGGAGATTCATCAAACAGGCGCAAAGGTAAAATATCTGTGGCATTCCTAACTCCGGGAATCCTAATTACAACTACAGAGTATCTACTACCACTCTGTAATATATATCTCATGCAGTTAGTATTGAAAGTAATTCAGAATAAAAGCAAAATTCCCTGTATTCACTTAAAATAGAGTGACCACCAAAAATAACAACATCAAAAGTGTAAAAATTAATAACCACTTGGTGTTAGATGTTTGAAAACATTGGAAAATAATTGAAAAGTCTCACAAGAATTGACAAAAAATATAACTGGAAATTAGGAAACCCTTCCCATTATTTAGAAAGTACAAAATAATGTCTGCTTTTTTATTTAAGTGCACGGAAAAGTAATGGATGGAATGATTGAATTAATCTCGTCCTCTAGTAATTACTCGGGCTCATCCCGATCCATTATTATTTTCCATACCATGCCACCTCAGTTTGGACCCAGTCAAATACAAATCAGTCTTGACTCTGCTCCAATAGGAACAGACCAGGTTCTCCTCTGAACCAGAACATAAGAAACCCAAGACTGGTTTCGCCCTAGTTAGGGCTCATCAGACAGGTATAGCTTGGTTCCAGTGACAAAGTGTATGTCCAGATGTGGCATTTTTTGACACTGTGCCATTGGAACAAAGTGGGAAAGCTTGTGGGCATTCCCTTATTGAATAACTGACCTTTTCTGCATTTTCTTTAATGATAATCTTGCTTCTGTTGTTTGTTGGATTTTCCCACACACCAGGATTCTCAAGTTAGTCTTCCACCCTATGCAGATTCTGTGTCCGTGACATCATCAGACATTTGCCAGGTAGCAGAAATAGAAACATAACAAGCAGATGGTTGCTGACAGTGTCATAATGGCTCCATTCCTGCTGCCTAGGACACTGAGGCTGAGAGTTCTAGATCTCATGTGCAGTGGTCACTTTCCTTGGAGACTTGGAAAGAGGAGGTTGGAGCTGTGTTAGCTTGTGATAGCTGCAATTTCTTTAAACGCTGACATTAATTACTGCGCTTGAATACCACTACTGCTGGTAAGTTCACCTATGCATTAGATTGCTTGACTGAGGGTCGTATTTAGAGTATGTGGATGGGATACTCAAAATGGGAAAGATACTTCTTCCACCATATTACAAGTGCCTTAGACTATCATACAGTTGTAATACGATGGATGGGACTTCTGTATTGTTTTGACTCTAAATCATTATGTTCATATTTATCTAAAATAAAAGTAAGACTTTGTTCTACCTCTAAAGGCCTATGTATTTTCAGAGTCCATGCACAAGTACACAAACACACACACATACTGAGGCGAAAAGATGAGACTTTACTTTAAAGTTAACAGAATAAGGATTATGCATTAGGGGAATAGATGTGAGGTTATGGGGTTAAAATGTGTGGTTTTAGGTTAAGGGTATAATAGTTAAGGTGGTAAGGTACAGGTTTAAGAATTAAGGGTTTTGGGTATAGTGTTAAGTATTTAAAGGGTTAAGAGTTATGGTTATGACGATTATAGTGGATAGGGTTTAATCCTGTGGGATATACGGTATAGGTATTGACACTTAGGTGCCGGGTTAATGGGTTAAGAGAGCAGAGTTTAACAAATTGGAGTTTAACGTATAGGGCCTAATGATATGGCTTAAATATTTAGGGGATTTTTTTATGCCTATGGGGAGAGGGTTGAGGGTGTGGATTTAAGGATTAAAGAAACCCTGCTATTAAATTTCTTTAATGATACAGATGGAAATGTTTTAGATTTGAAGTATGCTAATGAGTGTCTCATGAATTTATATCCCATCTGTCTGAAAAATGAAGGTTTCCTTTTCACAGTAACATTGTACTCAAATAATTTAATGGAACACACATGACTTTCCAGGTAATTCAATTAGAAGTGTTGCAAAATAACTGGAGCTATGTCTCAGTAAACAATTGAATTATCAAGGTACAAAAACACATACACTCACACACACAGCTCTTGAGTATATAGTTTTATTGTTATCTATAATCGTTTCTTCCACAAACATGTACGTCTCTTTGATTCTCTTCTTTCTTAGCTTTAAACTAAGTACCCAAATATATTTGTGAATTGTGTACCAGTTTAGATGATTTCTCATTTTTGCTTTACATATTGCACACATTCAGGTTTTCTGGTAGGTTTTGTTGTTTGCTGCTCTGTTGGGCTAGAGGTTGAGGGCTATCAGATTGTGCATCTATATTTTGAAAGTGGATAGTGGTTGGGTACAAGGGTCAAACTTGAAAGCTGTGGTGAAAAGAAAGAATCATTTCTGGTATTTGGATAGAACACTATTCATCATTTAGGGGAATCAAATATATGTTTGAATTAAGCTGGGGTTGTCAACCTATCACATAGTAAAAAGCAAGGAGGTTTCCTGCGTACCCATAACAAATACCTAGATACTTGCATATAATTAATTTCAGTGGTGATGGTTTGAACAGCTGTTGGTCAGCCTAACAACCTGCTTCGGTATTCCTATTAGATGGGCTGCCAATATGAGCTCTGAATGTTATCAGGAGCAATGGGATAAGTTGGTCTAGTTAGATTAAGAGTTCATGCTTTAAAGTTAAAATAGAGTATTCAGTAAATGCATGGATATTTCCTCAGGTGCATGAAATTCTTTTTAAATGAGTTCACATGGATGCCCTCAGAATGAATCTATCATTTGTGGCATAGGGGCCAATAAGACAGGGCTTTCAATTACTTCTCTTCAGACCTTCTCAAAATGATTCCTGCTAATGAAGCTTTGATCATACTTCTTTTTTACATAACACGGTTTGACAAGAGAAGACTCAAGGCAATTTCATGGGAACCTTCCATCAGAAATGTATTGCCACATTGAGCTACCACAAATTTTGTATTTTCCCAAGGTTCAAGATTGGTTATCTATGAATGTCACTGCTCTCCCAGTTTAACTTGAACCACAAAGGGCCATCATCCTTTGCATGGGTTTTTGCTCTTATTCGCTGAATTATATTTATGGTCAAATGTTTCATTTAGTACACAACTAAACGTAAATGCAAGTTACTCAATTAGAAACGTTATAGGTTCTCCCTGAGCAAGGAAACAAGCATTTCACACAGCTGTCTAGACGGTTTGCTCCCAGAGGTCCTGAGTGGCATCAAAAGACAATGAGATTGAAGCTTGAATTGTTCATAATGCTTCTCAGAATCCTGAGGTGAAAAATATTGATGTTATTCACTGACAACAATCTACACTTTTAGGTTTGTTATGTATATTATTTATGGCACACCCAAATCATGTCCCTGGTTTTACCATACGTGCAGGGTTAGATGAGTCATGGGAGAGCCATACTCATTGTATCCTCACCTCCCTCAGAGCCTATCCTTGTGTTACATTTGGTGTCTTGAAACATATTTCCTCACCCTCTCCTCATACCTATATCACCTCCCTCCAAAAAGAAATACCAGTTAACCTGCCACACACCAGACAATACTTAGCATGACTTTATCCTTCCCTTTGCAAATATTTACAACAAATTTACAGGGCGTCTTTCTGTCCACACTCAGCATCCTCTGCATTGATCATCTCCTCCAAACCCATTTTTTTTAAAATTTAAAACGAAAACTGATGTTTTGCCTTCCACTCATTTAGGATTTCCAATGTATGAAATAGATTTTGCAGAGCCAATAGTCAGTTGCTGTAGTATTTCTGTTAGTCTTCCTCATGCACCTCACTGTGATGTACACTTTATTGACTTTTTCATGATGATACAGCTCAATATGAATTTTGACAGTGACAATACAACGTTCACTGTTGCATATTTCTAATGCAATTAGTGCATCTCAAATGCCTTAAAAGGTTACAACTAATGGCCCATATCCCATGGGATTAGGAATACGGCAGACGGGATGTACGTCATCCCTTGTGACGGAGTAACCAGTCCACCGCATTCTAAATCAGGCCCTAAATTAGAAAAACTTTAGTTATTGTTTCTATACAAGCCAAACCTAAAATACAAAGGTATTAGAAATTCTGAAGTTATAATTATGTCCTAAATTTATAATTTACTCACCAGCTTCAAATTCTATATCTCATGAACCTCCAAATACAGTGCTGTCAACTCACTAGTCACACTACAATAACTATATCATGTGCCTTTATGATGCACGGTGTTCTCACAAATTATCCTATTTCAGATGTTTTAGTGTTTTTATGAAAGCTATGATTTCATTTAGTATAAGTGATGTAATAAGAAGGAGTATAAGCAGTGCATTGTAAAGAAATGTGAGTTACAGTTACAGTGGTGTTAAATGGTAGCGGCAATTTCAGTCGATAACCCTTCAAGTATTGCCCGGCGGTAATCGCCTCTCATACCATTCGATAATTTACCAATGAAAGAGGCAGGCGCCGGAGACTGGAAGGCAGGAAACAAAGTTTTTATTCCGTCGGAGCAGAACACATCAGATCAGACAGCAAGGTATCGTCACGAGATGCTCTAACTGTATCTCTGAGGCCTGGCCTCTTATACACAGGTTTATGACTTTATTGCAGGTTTATCATACATGGCACATTCTTGAGATTGTCTTGGAACATGAAAGAACATCCTCGGAATCCCCACTTCGAGCTCGTTCCCACACATATCTACAGTGGAAGTCCCCACCCCATCCACAGTAGGAGATGGCTATCACACAGCTGGACATTCCGCCAATTCCCGGGGGTGTGTGCGACCGGCCGGGTCTCAGGGAGTAGGGGCTTTGATCTACTGTAATCCCTTTGATGTGGGGTGTTTCCCTTACAGTAGGGGCAATAAACTGCATCCGCAGGGCTAGGTGATGGCCTGGGATCGATTCGGACAATGGGGCGCAGAGGAAGGGGGTTATCAAAAAGAGATGCATGACCATGTATGGGATGTCGGTCAGGCGTAGGATGTGGTTCCATGGCAGGGTCGCGCAGAAGGAGAGGGTTTATGGCCCGTGTATGAGAGAGCGGGGGTGGCCGGCGCGCGGGGGATGCTTGCAGCGCCAGGGGAACGCGCTGGCGATCGACAATGAGCGGGGGAGAGAGTGGGGTGCCTAAAATGGCGGCCGTGCGTTCGCTGTGCGTGGCGCTGGGGAGAGGCAAGATGGCGCAGATAATGTTCAGTTACAAGCTAAATTTCCACAGTCCTCCCTTTTAACATATCTCGCCAGCTTGTCTATTTCGGATCTATCCCCATAATACTACGAACTTCCACCTCATAAAGAGCTTTCATTCGCTCTGCTTCAAAGTTTAAAGTCTTAGGGCAGATGCAGTTCATAAAAAGCGAACATAAAGGTGGCAGACACTGAATCCCCAAGCAACATCCACATAGTATCACAATCGGTATTAGGATAAATGAAAATAGCCCCCATCCCCAACTTTTAATAGTGTCCCAAAACCAGCTTCCAAGGGACCATCCTTCTTGCTCCTGATGAACCTCTGCGGAAAGTCTGTGGAGGTGTTCAATTGCTTTGTAGACTGAGGGTGAGTTATCCGGTACGTAGGTACAACAGCTGGACCCAATGATGCGGCATGCTCCTCCACGATCAGCCAGAACCACATCTAGAACAAGGCGGTTCTGAAGAGCCACCAGGCGGACGGCCTGAAGCTCGGCAGTGTTGTTGGCGAGGATGCCAGCCGTAATGTTCATCGCCGTCTCGACTGCCTGGGTTAAGTGGCGGATGGCACGGCTGTTTGCCATTGGGCCCCAGAGTGGAACAAGTCCCTTTACTGCATCCATGAACTGTGCCCCGGTGGAGTCGGCTTGTACAAGGTCTTTGGCACGTTTCTGTCGGTGATGGTTTGCTGGAGCCACATATGTCGGTGGAAGGACAAAAGCGATGTAGCAGGTGCCTCCCCAACCTTTCGGGAGCCAGGTGTAGGCCTTAGTACCACAGATGAAGTACATATTCGGGGAGGCAACAAAGGAGGGTGGATCGACTGAGTCCAATGTTCGGGTGATGAGGCAGGAGCTGTGGCCCACCAGCTGCGCCCCCAGGCCTTCGAGGCACACAAATCCAGTGATGTTGATGACGGATAGGGCCACTGTCAGGGTGGCGGCCGTTCGTTTCCGGAGGTAAGAGAAGGTAGGTCTGGCTGGGTTGTTGAACACTTGCATTTCAACTCGTTCTTTGGCAGGGATGTCCATGTGAAAGGAAGTGTTTGATCTCAGAGGGCAGAAGTTTTTCCAGTTTTGTTCAGCCAGCACCCATGGTAGAAGTGTGACACAGTTTTGCCGGAAGTGGCATTGTCCTTGTAGCTTTCCTGCAGGAGGATTAGCCAGGCGAGGCAGGAACCATGGACAGAAAAAGGTGAAGGGATGAAAGGGATTGAGTGTCCAGTGGCATGTGGTAGCAATCCACAGATCCAGCAGTTAGTGGTGTTGGCGGCAAGATTGGGTTGGTGGAGCAACTGCACAAAAGAGTTATTCCAGAACTCCTTACGTCTTTCTCGGAGTTGAGGTGAAAGTGAGATCAAATGGTGTTCTTTCATGGTGATAGGTTGAACGGTGGTCAGCAATGTCTTATGAGCTGGTGTGCTCTCCTCCATGATCCAGAAGGTGACCATGAGGAGAAGGCAAAAGAGAAGGGTAATGAAAAGTGTAATAGTCTTTGAGCTGTGCATTCTGTCAGTCTTTGGGTTTTTGTAGTGGATCTTCGGACGTCCGGTTGCTTCCATCATCTTCATATCGGGCGCTTCCATCACCTTCAAGGAACTCGGTAGCGGGCAGAACCACAGACTTTGTTTAGTTTCTCTCCTGGTGGCCTTTGAGGTGGCTAGGCTACCGCTCTGAGATTTCCACTTAGTTTGTGGTCTGCTTAGCCGAAGTTCTCTCCTTTCGTCGCAAGTTATACCCTTCCTTGGATGGCACGGTGGGATCGGGATATTTCACTAACTCAAGTGTTTCTGTATCTGGGCAGTGGCGCAGGGATGGTCGGTCCTTGTCCAGAAGTTCTTCTTGGGCGGTGATGTTGTCCGTGGTCGTCAGGGTCGGTGATACCTTCTTGCAGTGGTGTGCATGCAGCCAATTACGTTTCCCCTCCACTCGAAGAGCTGTTCGGGTGGTGATCAGGACTTGCAGGGGGCCTGTCCACCGGGGCTCCAGACTCTTGGTGCGCTGGAAGTTACGCACTAAGACGAAGTCACCGGGTTGGATGTCGTGTCCGGGGCCCCAGGAAACATCGGGAATGGCGTGCAGCACCTGCTGATGGATAACAGACAACGTTTTAGTTAGGTTATACAAATAGTCAGACATGAGGACGTCCGGGACGTCGTGGATAGATGTTGGCTTTGGCGCAGTCCAAAGGTTCATGGGCCGCCCGAAAACGACCTCGTAGGGTGTCAAGTGGTGTTTAGTGGGGGTGGAACGCATTGATAGCAATGCTAGCGGGAGGGCGTCTGGCCATTTCAGTCCTGTAGTTGCGACTATTTTTGCTACCTTAAGCTTCAATGTGGCATTATGTCGCTCAACCAAGCCTGCAGACTGGGGATGGAAGACCGCATGGAACTTCTGTTTTAAACCCAGCCCCTTTAAGATGAGTTGGATAACCTCGGCTACAAAGTGGGGGCCGTTGTCGCTCCCCAAAATTCGACAAAGGTCGTATCGGGGGAAGAATTCTTTCAGTAGTACTTTTGCGGTAGTCATAGCGGTGTTGTCGTGGGTTGGATAGGCTTCCACCCACTTGCTGAAGGCACACACAACGACAAGTACGTACTTCAAACCTTGGCACCTTTCTAACTGGACGTAGTCCATTTGCAGGACTTCAAAGGGGTGATTGGGGACCCCAAACCCTCCCCGGGGTACAGCAGTTCCTTTCCCAGGGTTGTGTTGGAGGCATACCAGGCATTGTTGGACCAGGCGTTTGGCTGAGTCTGGGATTTTGTCGTTGTGCCAGACTTTGGAGATGAGTTCGATCATGGGAGCAGACCCTATGTGTGCGGGGGAGTGTGCCATGGTCAGCATGGGGATCAAGTATGAGTCGGGTAGCAACCATTTGTTTGAGTCTTTAGTTCGTCATCGTCCTTCAATCCCACCCGGGCCCATTCAGTTAATTCGTGTGGTGTGCAGGCTAGTTGGATATCCCTAATCGTTTCCCTAGCATCCTTCCATTTCTCAGTTTGTGACCTGGTCACGTACATATGGGTCGTGGACCTATTCTCGGCTGTGGTTCGGGCAGTAATGTCAGCTAGTGCATTTCCCTGTCCTATAATGTCTGTCACCTTCTTGTGTGCCTGGCATTTGATCACAGCCAGCCGTGTGGGGAGGAGGACTGCTTCGGTCAGGGCAGAGACTAGATCTCCATGCAGGATGGGTGTGCCATGGGAAGTCAAGAATACCCTCTCTTTCCATAAGAGCCCAAAGTGGTGAACTACCCCGAAGGCATACTGACTGTCTGTGTAAATGTTTGCGGTTGTCCCTGCTGCCAGGATGCAGGCTGGTGTGAGAGCAATTAGTTCCGCCGCCTGTGCGGATCGCTGCGTGATGCGGGCTGTCTCAACAACTGTTCGGGCTGTGG
This sequence comes from Triturus cristatus, assembly GCF_964204655.1. Taxonomy (NCBI): domain Eukaryota; kingdom Metazoa; phylum Chordata; class Amphibia; order Caudata; family Salamandridae; genus Triturus; species Triturus cristatus. The sequence continues at coordinate 80,159,923 of NC_140582.1, read as the reverse complement.
TGACTGCATAGGCAGCTGAGGTGGTGCCATCGGGGAGCTTGATGCATGAGCCATCCACCCACAGTTCTCCGTCAGGGTCCGGGAAGGCAGTGTCCCGGAGGTCAACCCTACTCTTGGTCTGTTCGTCGGTGAGGGTCACGCAGTCATGTATAGGGGACGCATTGGGGTCAGCGTCAGGGAGAGGTAGTAGAGTAGCTGGATTCAGAGTGGTGCATCGTTTCAATGTGATGTGGGGTGCGAGTAAAGTCAGTTCGTAACCAGTCAGTCGTGCGCTAGTCAGGTGTTGAGTCTTGGTTTGGTTCAGGAGGGTGTCAACCGCATGGGGTACCAATACTGTGAGGGGGTTCGAGAGCACGATCCCCTCACTTTGTCGGATGGAGACAGCAGCGGCGGCTACTGCTCGAAGGCAGGCGGGCAAAGCTCTGGCTATGGGGTCAAGAGTGGCAGAGAAGTAGGCACAAGGGCGTTGTTTAGGGCCTATGGACTGGGTTAGGACAGACAGTGCACATCCCTCCCTTTCGTGGGTGTAGAGGGAGAAAGGTTTAGTGTAGTCTGGGGTTCCTAGGACTGGGGCCGAGCAGAGGGCGTCTCGTAATTCTTTGAAGGAGGATTGGCATTCGGGTGTCCAGGGGAGGGGGAAGGGGACATCTTTAGCCAGCATGGAAAGCAGAGGTTTTACGATGAGACTGAAGTTTGGCAACCATTGTCGACAAAAGGAGGTGAGGCCTACTAGGGACTGCACTTGCTTCTGAGTTTTGGGAACAGAGGTTTCTAGGATGGTCTGAATTCGGTCAGGGGTAAGTTTTCTCCCGTCTTTGGATAGTAGGTGGCCTAGATATGTTACTTGGCGTTGGCAGAATTGCAATTTCTTCCTGGAGACCTTGTGACCGTTCTCCGCGAGGAAGTGGAGGAGGTGAATGGTGGCTGTGACGGCAAGTGGAGTGGTGTCGGCCGCCAAAAGAATGTCATCGACGTACTGTATTAACACCACTCCATCGGGTAGTTGGACTGCATCTAGTTGCCTCTTGAGGGCTTGGCTATAAATGCTGGGACTCTCAGTGTAACCTTGGGGTGCCCTACAGAATCTGTACGAACGGGCTTTTAAAGTGAAGCCGAACAGGTAGCGGCTGTCTGGGTGGATGGGGATGGAAAAGAATGCGTTCTTGAGATCAATAACGGTAAAGGTGGTGGCAGTGGATGGAATCAGGGTGAGGATGGTGGTGATGTCTGAGACCACGGGGTACTGAGGTATGACTACTTTGTTAACTTTTTGTAAGTCAACAATAAAGCGGTATGCTTTCTCATCTCCCTCGCCTTGCTTCTTTACAATGGGTAGGATAGGGCTGTTGCAAACATTACTGACTACTTCTTCTACCACTCCTGCATCGACTAGGGACTCGATGATTTCCACCAATGCCTTCTCGCCTTCGGGCGATATCCGATACTGTGGAAGCTTTGGGAGCACTGCGTCCGGTCGGACGGTTATGTGTACTGGGTCGATCACCATGCGCCCTACATCTGAGTCGGTTTTAGCCCATAGATGTGAAGGTAATGTGTCGAGTAGGGATAGGTCAGCATCGGTTATAGAGAGCATACGCCGTGTGTGACAGGGTCTGAACAGATCTGGGTTATCGTGCAGGATGACTCGATCGGGTGTTGGAGGAGTGCAGAAAGGTCGTGTCAATGGCCTTATCTTCTACGTCAAAGGAGATTGGTGCTGATAAGGGGTTAGTGGAGGGCGTTCCATCGAAGCCTATTGAGGTTACGTGTGAGCCAGACAAGGGTGCCCTAGGAATCAGTCGTTTAGATAACGCGCTACGTGTCGCCCCAGTATCTACCAGGAATGGAGATTTTGTGCCCAAGACCTTAGCGGTGACGTAAGGACCTTGCTGGTCAACACGGAGTTCGACTGGATCCCTCCCTTGCCCCTGGCGGTCCTATGCGAAGTCATGGGTGCTTTCGTAGTCGGACTGCTGACACTGGTTTTGTCGGGGGCGATCAAAGGTGTTTGGTCTGCCTGGCCTGTCGTTGATGGCGTCGTTCGTGTACCCTCGTCCCTGTCCTCTATTTCTGGGGTCATATGCTGTGTCTTTGGGGTCCCTATTTTTGTTCAATTCCAGAAGGACCGGGCACTGGGATTTCCAGTGCCCGAACCCTCTACAGAACGCACATTGGTTCCCATCTAAGTCTCTCCGTCCGTTGTAGGGTGCAGGTGTATGATCTCTAGGGGGTAGCTTTCTAGGGGCGGTTGGTTGGTAATTCCCTTTCGGTGGTTCCCTTCCTATAGTCACCCCTTGCAACTGTGCTATCATTACCCTCTCCTTCAGTTCCTTTTTCTTCCTCTCTGACGCCCTATCGTTCTCATTCTTTTGGTTTTCGTAGTATTGGGCCATCTGGAGGATAGCTGCGGGTTTGGAGGCTGCCCAACTACTCTCGCTGGTCTGTAGCTTCTGGGAGACTTCTTGTGACAGACCTTTCACGTAATTCTGGACAAAGAGGTGATGTCCGGTTGCAGTGGTCATGTCCTGGCCACTATAATCGGAAAACACAGTCTCGAATCGGGAGAAGTATTCAGACACATCCTCCTGGGGTTTCTGGCGACAAGCCGTCACTATCGACCAGTCTACCTTTCTTTCTGGGATTAGAGTCTTCAACTTCTGTACAATCTTGTCTGGGAGCTCCAATATGGCTTTCGGGGGTTTCTGTCCCGGTTCTCGCTGTTTATCTATGGTATCGAGTTGTACCCAGGTATATCCAAACGGCTCAGCATGGTCAACTTTCCGGATTTGTTTCCACACATCAGCCGGCAGACATAGCCCGAAGAACAAGTCGATATCTGCTAAAGTCATTATTGTTGAACCTAAGGCTGTACCCAGTTCGGTGTAGAAGGCAGTCGGGTTCTTTCTTAAGTCGGGTAGAGTTTTTCTAAAGGTCAAAATATCTTGTCGGTCCCATGGCTGGTAGACCCAATTATATACAACCCTTCCCTTCGCATCTTGGTGGTTGATGTCGTCATGTGTTCCCTGACCTCGTGGGGGGACCCAGTAGGGGGCGGCCTCTTTGATGGGCATCATGGTATCAGTCCTTCCTTCCTGGGGCTTAGTCGCTATGGGGGTTTCTGCTTTGGTTGTCTGCCTGTGTTCTCTAAGGTGTTGATAGACCTCGAGTGTACGAGTGAAGAGGTTCGTTACATCGCCCTCTCCTTCTTCCCCAATGTCTACCTTCCTATATAGGGCCGCTAAGCCTTCGGGACCTTTATCGTGGTACCTATCCTCATATGTATTCAGAGCGTGATAACAAAGTCGTACGACAAAGTGTCGTCTGCGGCTGTTGGCATACGAGTTATACACGTCTGTTATATACTCCTCACTTTCCTTTCGCTCCACCAGTGTCCCTACTATCTTGTCGATTACTGCTCGTTCATCCTTTGTTAGTCGATTCATTCTGGTGGAATCTTTCTTTCTCATCTCAGGGTCATCCAACGTTATTGCCGACGTTGTGTTCAGTACAAGAGGCTCGGCCGGCGCGGAGGCCGTGAGGACCGAGGCCCCTGTACTGCTTTCGCTCGTGTTTGGGGGTTGTGGGTGTTGCACTACCGATTGGGAGGGTGCGTATGGAGGGGGCATGTAAATGATCGGGGGACCTAATAGTAATTCGTCATTCGTTCGTTGCTTAGAGGACAACTCAGGGTAGAGCATAGAGGGGGTCCTAACAGCGTACTGGCCTGATGTTTCGGTCTCCTGTCTTAGTTTAGTTTCCCTTCTCTCCTTTATTTCTTCTTCTAACTTTCTAGCGGCAAGGTGAGCTGCCTTTCGTAATTCCTTTTCTGCTTTTACTTCTTCCCTCTTTTTCCGTTGTGTTGCTTCTTTGCGCCACATGCCGATACTGTTAAGCATAGTAGGCATCGTCTTATTGCTACGCAGAGCTATTTCTAGCACTTCTATCTTATGGTCGTCGAAGGATCCCATCAGTGGCCACTGACTCTCGGGGTCCTTCCTTGTATATTTATGCCATAGCTTGCTATAAGCTACGGCAACTAGTCCATATTTAGTGAACATGTCCTTATTAGGGGTGCCTTCCAGAGGAGCTGGATGGTTCACCTCTAATAAGCGGTCCGGGCAGAACCAACTACCAATCAGTGGGGAGAAGATAGGCATGACGGGTTTCAACGGGGACAAAAGTCAGCACTACCTATCTTTTCACTGCTTGCAAAGACTAGACAGAATATCTCTATTCCTCGTTATTTGTAAGCAGAGAATACCTCCAAAGAACCAATATCGAACAACTAGTGTTCGGACAATCAATCAATCAATCAATGGGGAGATAAAGATAGGCACGACGGGTTTCAACGGGGACAAAAGTCTGCGTTACCTACCCTTCACTATCTGCAAAGACTAGACAGAATATTTCTATTCTATGTTATTTGCAAACAGAGAATATCTCAAAGAGCACTATTCTTCAAAACAATCAATGTTCGGACAATCAATCAGTGGGGAGATAAAGATAGGCACGACGGGTTACAACGGGGACAAAAGTCTGCGTTACCTACCCTTCACTATCTGCAAAGGGAGAGAGAGAGAGTATTTCTACTCCTCCCCGTTTGTAGACAGCGAATATCTCAAAGAGAACAATCAATGAGCAATACTAGTATTTCAAACAATCAATCAATTATTTCGCAATTTGTCGTGTTTCACGACCTTACCCGGACCGCGTGGACAGTTTCTCGTCTTCCGCCTCCAGCGCCCGATCGTCCTCTACTCTCCGTATTTGCCGCGGCACTCCTGATGGTTCCCAGTCAGGACCGTAGATCACTCGAGAGAGGTCTGCTCGGAACCAGTGAAGTTCGGATGATCGGCTGCCAGACGAGGGTCTATCGGGCAGGAGCTCTCCCGATCGTTGCAGTCGTTCACTCTGTCGTCAGGACCTCTCCCACTGGATCCACGTGTTGCTGATGGGCCCCACGCTTGGGACGCCAATTGTTAAATGGTAGCGGCAATTTCAGTCGATAACCCTTCAAGTATTGGCGGTAATCGCCTCTCATACCATTCGATAATTTACCAATGAAAGAGGCAGGCGCCGGAGACTGGAAGGCAGGAAACAAAGTTTTTATTCCGTCGGAGCAGAACACATCAGATCAGACAGCAAGGTATCGTCACGAGATGCTCTAACTGTATCTCTGAGGCCTGGCCTCTTATACACAGGTTTATGACTTTATTGCAGGTTTATCATACATGGCACATTCTTGAGATTGTCTTGGAACATGAAAGAACATCCTCGGAATCCCCACTTCGAGCTCGTTCCCACACATATCTACAGTGGAAGTCCCCACCCCATCCACAGTAGGAGATGGCTATCACACAGCTGGACATTCCGCCAATTCCCGGGGGTGTGTGCGACCGGCCGGGTCTCAGGGAGTAGGGGCTTTGATCTACTGTAATCCCTTTGATGTGGGGTGTTTCCCTTACAGTAGGGGCAATAAACTGCATCCGCAGGACTAGGTGATGGCCTGGGATCGATTCGGACAATGGGGCGCAGAGGAAGGGGGTTATCAAAAAGAGATGCATGACCATGTATGGGATGTCGGTCAGGCGTAGGATGTGGTTCCATGGCAGGGTCGCGCAGAAGGAGAGGGTTTATGGCCCGTGTATGAGAGAGCGGGGGTGGCCGGCGCGCGGGGGATGCTTGCAGCGCCAGGGGAACGCGCTGGCGATCGACAATGAGCGGGGGAGAGAATGGGGTGCCTAAAATGGCGGCCGTGCGCTCGCTGTGCGTGGCGCTGGGGAGAGGCAAGATGGCGCAGATAATGTTCAGTTACAAGCTAAATTTCCACAGTGGAGTGGCGTAAAGTGCAGTAGCACAGAGTGGAGTGGAATAGAGTGGAGTGGCATAGAGTGGAATAGTGTCGAGTGAAGTGGCATAGATTGAAGTGGCATAGCGTTGAGTAGATTAAGGTAAACAAGAGTGGAACAGAGTGTAATGGCGTAAAGGGGAGTGACGTGTGAAGTAGTGGAGTATAGTCCAAAGAGACATAATGTGAAAGAGTCTGAACAGATGTAGTTAAAATTATGCAGGAAAGTAGGTTATGAAAGGAATGTAGGTTTTTTTGTGTTACGTATAAATTGGTTAAGTAATGTTAAAGTTCTAAGTGACAAAACACTTGGTTATATATTGTGCTGCAGTATACCACATTAATTTTGGGGCATACTTAGGTACATGCGGAGCACAAGGCAGTATATCATTAATCAATCAATCAATCAAAGGTTCTTTATTTCGGCCATGTTGGCCATAAAAGAGGACAAGATAACACTTAATAAAAACAAGGTTAAAAACCATTAACATTTTAAAAGATAAATTTCATAGGAACATTGGAAGTCTTTATAAAAAGATAGAAATAAGTGTATTTAATCATTAACATTCAATGTCAATTAATTGGCGCCGCTTCGACCACATAGCTAACAAGAACTTGGAAAGTGCAAAGACAATAGGACTTGATGAGTCGGACTTGAGAATTCTAAAAGCAGGTAAACAGTTTTTAAAACCGAGGTTTTTACAAAGGGGAACCAGCCAGTGCCTCCTGGATTTGATGTATGCAGGGCAGAAGAAGAGAACATGAAGTTCATCCTCTACATCACAACTACACCCGGGGCAGGACTTATTTGCTGTAACTGACCAGTTGCTAGTAAAGGATTTTAAGGCTAAAGTGCCATATCTCCATTGTAAAAAGAGTTTCCTTGCCTGGAGCGGAAAAACAATATCCATGAAATTCTCAAAGAAATAGACGTTTTTAACAGTTAGAAATGATTTAGTCAGGGTACCAATATTAGAAGCACATATAATGGAATTCAGATGTTTTTCCTTAAAAATTCGAGTAAGGGACTTACTCGAGACTTGGCAACAGGAGCTTTCCGGGCTATCCCATAGGGGCAATAATCCCATTCTTAAGAATTCACGTTTGATAAATAACAACCAGGAGATTTTCCCAAAGCTACTATAAGTTAATATCTGCTTGAGCTCTTGCCTGTAATATAACAAATCTGGTGTTGCCCATAGCCTGCACCAAAACCTTAAGGGCTATAGTGCTAGCTCGTCTTCTATTGGTCCTAGTCCCAGATCTAACCTGAGGGGGAGGAGCGGAGTGCCCTGAGGGAGTGTCAGGAGCTGCCTAATAAATTTGGTTTTTATTTTTGCAATGGTAGAACCACTTAATTGCCCCACAACTCCCCACCATAGAGGGCTGCAGCCCTTGCTTGAGTCTTGTAAATCTCCAGGGCTGGGCTCACTGGCTTGTATGTCGATGAGTTTGAGACCTTAAGGATACCCCCGCCAGCTGAGACAATTTCAATTGTGATTTGACCTGTTGCGGACCCCAGGAAAGATTCTCTTCTAGAGTAACCCCCAAATATTGAAATGTCGTGACCCTTTCCAGCCTTACACTTCCCAGGGTCGGGCTAGCACGGGTGGAAGCCGGAGGATTAAATATCATGAATTTTGTTTTATTGACATTTATATCCAGACCACGAATTCGACAAAAATCTTCGAAGCGATTCAGTATACGTTGGATTCCCATGGGGGACTTAGAGAGAAGGAGCGTGTCGTCGGCGAACATGATCGCCGGAACCCTCCTACCTGCCAACCTTGGGGCGTCATTGTTTGGTACATTTACCAGATGAGCAATTACACCGTTGACATAGAGGGAGAACAGGGTTGGTGCCAAGACACAACCCTGTCTCACACCTCTGCCAACCAGGAATCTTGATGACAATGCCCCATTCCTACCACATCTAACCTGGGCATAGTTCCCCTCATGTAGTCTCATCAGTACCTGCAGAATTTGCTGCGTAACACCAAGATTGTTGAGGACCCCCCAAAGTTTGTCCCGTGGGACTAGGTCAAATGCGGACCGGAGGTCCACGAACACCATGTAGAGGCTAACACCCTCAATCTTTGCCGTTTTCCAGTATAATAGTATCAGGCGAAAGATTTTGTCCATGGTGGACGTGTTCCTCCTGAACCCTGCTTGAAGAGGAGTTAGAATATCATTTTCCTCTATCCACGCCAGCAAATGATCCAGAACCAACCGTGCAAACATTTTTTGCGGGACATCTATGAGGCTAATAGGCCTATAATTGCCTGGCAGCAGGGGAGAGCCCTTCTTAAAAATCGGGACAATCTCTGCTCCCAGCCAAGTATCCGGAACTTGCATGCCTCTAAGGATTGCATTGAAGAGGATGCAGAAATAGGGGCCCCAAATCCCTGGTTGGTGTCTGAATAAGTCCCCCGGGCGTTTGTCCAGCCCCGGAGCCTTACCCACAGCAAGTTTATCAATCACACGGGTTACCTCCTCCAGGGAGAATTCTAGTACCTCTGGGCAAGTGGATAAAACTAAAGGTGCCAACACGACATCCTTTGGCTGATTGTCTGAATATAGGGTTTCAAAGTGTGCTTCCCATGCCGTTGGAGCAATGTTAGGTTCTATTGCTGATCTGGGTTCCCCCGAGCCTGTACTAACTAATGACCAGAATCTACAGGCGTCCCTAGCTTCCAGGGCAGTAGTAAGGTTAGTCCACCTGTCCATGTCCCAGTCTTTTCTTGCATTGGCCATTACCCCCTTATAATGCAATCGCAAATCCCTGAGCTGGGATTTGCATGTTGCCGATTTGACTGCCAAAATCAACTTCGACTTAGCCTTCCTGCAAGTGGAGTTATACCAGGACGCAGCTGGAGTTCTTTTCTTCTTTGCTGAAGCCAGCGGATTAAGAACTTCAGCTAGATTTGAAACTAAGGCCGAATGAATAGACCGTAGCTTTTCATTATAGTCTGGGATAGGGATTTTACTGATTAGGACCTCGACCTCCATTAGTCTAAGGAGGACAATATCATATTGTTTGCCTAAATCATCTCGCGATTGCAATAGTTTACCCCATTTTTCCCTACGTCTGTTGTTAGAGAGCAACAGCCCTTCATCTGGGTCATTCGGGTCCGGCCTTAAAATTTCAATTGGGCCTAAGGGTTTCATTTCCAAGCATAATGAATTGTGGTCGCTATCTGACCTTTGGATTACTTTGAAGTCGACAACTCTAGACCACAACCTTGTTTCGACCATGATATAGTCCAGGCGTGATTCTTGGCCCCTCTTGTTAAAGGTACAAATCGACGGAATGTCGGACGGTGTACGCCCGTTACAAGCCCTTAAAGAGTTATTTAAAGTAAGGGCCAAGATCTGGGTCGCCAACGGAGACCATATCTTTGGACGGGGGCATTGGCAAGGTGGAATAGCCCAATAGTCGTCCTCTCCCATGAGAGCCCCTTCGTTAATTCCCAAGAGGGGCTCATAGTGGCAATTCACATCACCAGCTACCAAGAGGTGGCAGTCGCCTAACAGTGAACTAAGAACATTAGATAATACATCTATAGTAGGCGACTCAGAGGCCAGACTTACAGGGTGTGAATACACGTTAACAATGGCTAACTTGAAAGAATTGGGCCATTTGATAATTATGCATTGAACATCATCGGAGTATGTAAGCAGATTCTCCGCCGTACAACCCAGATGGAGTGCGACCCAAATAGTAAGACCGCCAGAGGGTCTTCCTTTCCCTCCCCACCTAGCAGGGACATGGTAAGTGGCAAATCCTACTCTGAAATGTTCATCCCTGGCCCAGGTCTCCTGGAAAAGACAAATTTCATGTTGGTCCACCAGGGCCCCCCACTCTGTGCAGTGTAATTTATTCGGCAGACCTGCCACATTCCATGATAAAAATTTTAGAGGCTTCGGAGGAATAGCATTGTTAACAATTGGATCACTACCAGTTACATCACTACCAATTGCAATGCTGCCCACATGTGCTTCTCCAGAATATTCAGTTCTGGGGTCTGAACTATGGAAGGCAACACTTCACTCCACAGTACCTCGGGAGGCAGCAACATGTTGGATGCCTGCGATTGGGTAGCGAAATCCTTGGAAGTGGTAGTGGTAAGTGAACCGATGCTAAAAAGCTCTGGTATTACATCTGAGTTTAAAAAACTCCTATTTGGGATGGGGCAGGAGATGTTCAACTTAGTGTGCCGTAGTCAATCCACCATTTCCAAGTTGGTAAACCGGTTATGCGTTGGTACATTACACTGGTCGACTAATCGCCCCTGCCATCCCCTCTCTGATTTTCTTCTACCTGCATGTGTTACCCAAGACCATCCACCTCCACCATCCATTGATTCAGGATAGAAGAATGACAGAGGGAGGGAATGGATGGTTGACCCACTGATATTGTGACTCCAACTACAAATGTGCTTCACAGTACGGGGATCCCTGAAGTTGATCAGCACGCAGTCACCTGTGATAGATTTGGGGCTGCGGCCCACCCAAGAAACCCTACGTACCATCAGAATTTCACTAGTAATGTGGAGGGGTAATGGTCTATTAATATTAAGCCAATGAGTTACTTTATTTTTTAGTGATGCAAACGATTCCTGGGTTGAATTAGTTATCTCGGGGATCCCCGCCAGTACAACCAGATATGGGCTGGTTTCCGGCGGTAAATCAATTATAGTGGCCCCCTGAGATCCCACCTGAACCGGTATCTGCCTAGCTAAGTGTTGGGGTAATGGGGGCGTGAGATCAGCCCTTGTTGGAATTTGGACTTACTAACATTTGAGGAGGGCAGCTCTAATTGGGACTGGATATGATCTGATCTGGCTGCTTCGAGCACAGGATTAGTTACAATATTATCCACTCTCGGACCAGTTGAATTTATGTCGGCCAGAATACCACTTAAGGCAAATTCTAATTGAGAAAGCTGATTCTCAATTCGGCCAAGTCTCTCTTCTAGTGGTCCAAGTGTAGATCTCCATAGGGCGCCCAGTTTTGTAAACAAAAGATTCTCTGTCGTTAATATTCCACTAGTGGGCTGAACAACATCTGCCTCCTTCGACCCTGAGCTCGATACGATTGGTGTTGACAGGGCATGCCTAGTCGGATCACTGAGGACATTGCACCCATTAATTGGCGGTATTACAACTCTATCGCCCGTCCCTTTGACCAATTTCAACTTCCTAGTATGAGATGAATTTGTGGCTATATGCTTCCTCTTAGATTTTGGCTTGGCACCTGTATGTCTCTCCCTAGGATTCCGAATTCCTAGGTTCTCCGGGGAGCTGGCCAGAGTAGGGGCATCATTGTCCGTTAAGGGCTCCGTTGTTTTTGAGCTCAGGGTTGATGCTGTAATCTCATTGTCTTGCGAAGAGAGGGGGGATTGAACAAATGCCTTGGCAAGAGTCAGATTAGTGCAGCCGTCGTGCTCCGATGTGCGCGCAGTGGCAAAAAGACCCATTGAAGAGCGTTTGGCCATAACAAGATCTTGCGACACTCGTCTCTCCATAAGGGTTATCCCCTGGTCAATCACAGAATTGGCCCTAGTAATAAAGTTATCCAAAGTTCCTGTTAATTGGCCTCTAGCAGCTGAAGTTTGGTTCCTCAAATTGCGAGCCATGGTAATACTAGTGAAAAGTATTCGCTTGCTTGGTTCTTAGGCTCTGCAGAATATAGAGTACATACTTACAGCACACAAAAGAGGAATGGCCCGGTCCGGTCTATCTCGGTCTAGAACGGGCTAAAACGGGCCGGCCCTTGGCCCGGGCTTCGCTCCGCGCGCGTCCCGCGAAGCGGGGGAGGAGGTGGTATAATACCCGTAGGCAGTGGGCGGAGACATAGGGAAGAGGACACAGCTGTGCTGGAAACCGGGCTGCTGGTCCTCGCAGTCCCGTGAGCTTCAAGACTCCACAAACACCAGAGTAGTCCTTCTGCTGCGAGCGGCCCCCGCGGAGCGGGGGCCGCGAGCAGTATTAAGCAGCAGGCTAAGGGCGTAGACACAGGGAAGAGGAGACAGCTGTGCTGGAAACCGGGCTGCTGGTCCTCGCAGTCCCGTGAGCTTCAAGACTCCACAAACACCAGAGTAGTCCTTCTGCTGCGATTATATTAATAATGGTAGTGACATTGAGTAAGCCTGTAATTGTGTTTAGAAACTAGCCTGTGTCCGGCAGCAGCAGTAGTATATCATTAAGCTAATGACTACCCTTACAAAACAAAACTAAAAGGCAACCATGTCATTTTCACCAAACTTTGGCCGTGTTCTCGGTTATGGCTTTAGATATAGGCAAGTATTAGATTTTATTGCTGATCCCTACCTATTTCAACTTTTTAAAAATGGCAATAAGTAGGTGTAGGAAGCTGGCTCTGTATATATTATACCAAAGTAAGGTATATTGTGCACAGCACCCGTGGATCCCCAAAGGTAGGAAGAGGCTAAAGTAGATAGTACTTTACTCTCTATTTTGTGGTAGTGTGGGCGAGCTGTAAGGCTTTATCAGAGGGTAGTGTTAAGCATTTATTGTACACACTCAGGCAAGAAATGACATCATACACTCAAAGACTGAACTCAGACTAATTTGTTTGCGTTAAAATATAATTTGGTTGTAGTTTACTTTGCAAGAAAAATTCAGGTAAACACAGTTTGAATGCAGTTTAATGCAATTGGATTGCTTACAGGTAAAGCCCTTGTTCATAAAACAATTGACATTACTTTTAAATTACCTTTTAGATTACTTTGTACATTACTTTTCAGATTACTTTTCAAGTTACTTTTTCTGCTCAGTTTGATATGCCTAAATATCTCACTGGAAAAGACACACAATTGATGGACAGAATGCAGAACAAATCAAAACATTCTCCCCCAGTCAACAGTTCTGGGTTAAATCCATCATTCTTTTGCTCACCATGCCACCCCAGTCTATCCTGGCTTAAGAGGGGTGAAACCCCGAAACCGGTCCTAGGATGCTTGGTTCCAGTCCAGGGAGGACCTGGCTTGGCAGTTCGGGCTGGACTGTTCCCATGAGGCACAGGGTCAAGACTGATTTGCATATGGGGGGGCGTGGCCAGCAGCATGCAGGGCTAGACGTGTCTCCCGGGAGCTCCCGGCTGACGTCTATAGATCCGACAAATTACATATCTCCACCGGCCTAAAATCACACACTGGCTGTCGGTGGATGCATGGAGAGGGACGAGAGGGACAAAACCCGAAAACGAAGCCTACAGAGGAAGTTTTGGCGGACCCAGACACGGCGCCCGTGGTGAAGGGCTAACGGCCGGACAAGATGGCGGCGCGGTGAACGGCCCAGGGAAGAGTCCCGCAGCCCGACAGGAACAGGAGCCCACCTGCTAGCGACGAGACACCTTCGGACACTGGCGCCAGCAGCGACCGGAGTGTTGTACAAGCCCGGGGACCTACAGGTCCGCCCGCAGGGCGAAGAGCCAGTACGTAGCGAAGGCGCTCCGGTGACGGACAGCGGCACGAGAGCGGACGGCGGAGGGACCGGAGCCCAGGGTGATGTGCTGTTCGGCGGCCTCGACGGGGCCAGAGAGGGACGCCGGGCCACACGCTGAGTGGACCGGGTGCGGCGGGTGTCGCTGAGAAGGAAGGCGCACCTACCCAACATGGCGGCCACTACACCGGACTGACGGCCAGAGACAAGCCCTGCGGTCTCTACGTCGGGAGACGGGACCTCCCTGCCCATACCGGTTACAGCGAAGGCACGGAGGTGGTGCGCTGGAGACGGCCAGAGCGGGGGAGCGGCGGACGCCGTGAGTCCACCTTCACCAAGATGGCGGCCGCGACCACAGATGCACTCGGTGAGTGAGCGGAGCGGGAGAAGACGGCCCTGCCAACCCAAACGCACAGCGGCCGATAGTTGGGGCATTTGACTGGAAACGAGGGGTTCCTGTGGCGGGAGACCCTTCCCCCCCCCCACACTCCTCACGCCCTCACCGCCGCCCCACGGAGGTGGGGAGTAAGGAGACTCCAACCAGCGGCGGGGGAGACGGGGGACAGATGGAATCTTGCTGGACGTGCCGCTGCATACGATGGGCCCACTACGGCTGACTCGGAGGGGCCCCGCCGCGCACCGCACTGTGCTGCATTGAGGAGTTGTGGGACAGGCAGAGCGGAGGGGCACCTGGAGACACGCGACAGGCATACCCGCTACCAGATAGGCGGGGAGGGAGTGAAGCGCCAACCCAGTACACCACCTTGGCCGATCAGAGTGAGGTGATAACGGGGGGGCGGCCCCGTGCAGGGTTGGTACTGGAGATTGGACGTGCGACGGGCAGCGCCGAGACACTTTGGATCCCGGTGGGACACACAACGGGGAGACCGCTACAACCTCTCGGCCCAGGGCGCTTGCAGCTGGGTTCACCACGGAATCAGGCAAGATGGGGAAGAGGGATCCCCCACCCAAGCCCCCCAAACAAGGCACTCTGGATCTCTTCGCAGCGCCAAGGTCATCCAAAGACTACACAGGCACGGCGGCAGAGGGGGCCTCTGACACGGACAGGTTACTGGCGGCAATCCAGGCGTCGAGATCGGACATACAGGAATCCCGATCCGCGTTGGAGGGAAAAATTGGGGAAGTGGGCGCCGAGGTCACACTCCTGCGACAAGATTTCAAGAACCTCTCCGCCAGGGTGTCCGAGACTGAAACACGCATTGGAGAGGCTGAGGACTCAATAACCACCCTTCGAAGAGAAATGGCGGAGCTCCAGGCGTCGCACAGACAGCTGCTCTGGAAGGTGGATGACGCCGAAAATAGGGCGAGACGGAACAACCTCCGATTTGTAGGATTTAGAGAGGGAATCGAGGGGAACAATATGGCAGCCTTCCTGCACAAGTGGCTCACGGTCACCTTCCCTGGAGCCCGTTTTTCTTCCTGCTTCGTGGTCGAAAGAGCGCACAGGGCGCTCCTGGCGAAACCTCCGGAGGGCGCGAGACCCCGGCCAGTGATCGCACGATTCCTCAACTTCGCAGACAGAGACTTAATATTGCGGGAAGCGAGGAAAATGGGCGAAATCCGAGTGGAGAACACCAACGTAATGATTTTTCCGGACTATAGTCAGGAGGTCCAGAAGCAGCGGCGCTCCTTTGACTCGGTGAAGGTCAAACTGCGATCACTGAACATTACATATATGCTGCTCTTCCCGGCGAAACTCAAAGTCATCTACATGGATAAGGCACACTTCTTCAGCCAGCCGGAGGATGCATGGCACTGGCTGGAGGAGAGACCGATCCTAAATAGTCGGGAAACGGCAGGGAGAGAGGAGCTGGTGAGGGCGGCACAGGATAAGGCGCGGTGGGACACGCCAAAACAGCAGAGGAGGAGATCCAGGAGACTCTACTCGAGACACACAGGCACCCCATATCATTCGCGCGCATTGGCAGGAGCCAGGAGGGGGAGATCGGAATCACCCGGGACGTCGAGGACGGCACACAGACCTCAGGAAGGGTCTCGGGACCCGACAGGCTCGTAAGGAGAAGGAGTACACCTCAGGGACTCGGAGGGGGAGGGCGAGGTGTCGGACACTGAACAGCGCTCCTTACACCCACTGGAAGCAGAGATCCGGCAGTTAGAACAGGACGTATCAGACAAACACTGCAGCACAGTACCGACAACGCAAGACTCACATTCGTGACCCTGGAAGAAGTGGAGGGTTAGATTGTCGGCCGGGACACGGACATGACACGGAAGTGGCCAGCACCCTTTCAGTTGTTGTTTCTTTCTTTTTCCTTTTTTGTTCCCTTCCGTTAACTTTTTTTGTGTTCTCAGGTACGGTTTACTTGTTAGCAATAACAGTTGTGTAGAGGGAGGGAGTGGGGGGGGGGGTGACAGACCGACTTCTACTAACAGCTTGGACCGTGATGGGGACGAGTCTGGAAGGGGAGAGAGGTGGGGTGGGGGGCGGGAGGGGGCACAGGGGAGTTTCAACAAGTTGGGGTAGCAGGGGAGGGAGTTGGACAAGGGATAGCACAAAGAGGCACGATCTGAGGAATGGGTGTCCACATTGTCACACGCAGCCGCTAGGGTCGCCTAGTGACCTCCGGAAGACCTACACAATATGGCAGGTACACTAACAAACAAAGACGGTCTACGCAAGGGGATATCCATTATGACCTGGAATGTTAATGGTCTGGGCTCCAAAATAAAAAGGGGATTAGTGAATTCCTACATAAAGAAGACCGCCCCGGACTTCATCCTCCTGCAAGAAACACACCTTAGGGCGGGAAAATGTACATTCATAGCGAGGGGGAGATACAAAGTCTTGAATCATGCGGGTTACACGTCAGGCGCCAGGGGAGCCGCAATACTTATTAACAAAACACACCCCTTCGCCGTAGCGCGCACGTGGAGCGATACACAGGGTACATATGTGGGAGTACAGGGGGAGTGGAACAGACAACGCATGACAATCATCTCAGTATATGCCCCTCCGAAACTCCAAACACGCACACTCAGGGAAGTAGCGTCCATCTTACTGGAAACGGCGGATACGATGCAAATAGTGGGGGGGGACTTCAATGATGTCATGTCGGAAGAATTAGACCGCTCGGGGGCACAACACCGAGGGGGGACACAAACAACTCTTGCGAAATACGTGGCGGACATGGGACTCACCGACGCATGGCGGTGGCGACACCCGACGCAAGAGGCATTCTCCTTTTACTCAGGGGCCCACAAAACCTTCTCCAGGCTGGACTATATCTTTGTGGCAAGACAGTATCTGTCGGAAGGGGATGAGATCTCGTACAAGGCAAGGGGAATTTCAGACCACTCCCCCCTCTATGCGCTCTTAGGGAAGCACACCGAAAGGCGTGAGACGGAATGGCGATTGGCGGCCTGGGATATTCAATCCCCTGAAATAGTGCGGGGTCTGAGGGCGGACATAAAAGTGTATGTAGCGGAGAAAAAGGGCTCAGTGGAATCTAACATTGTCTTCTGGGAAGCCATGAAACCTGTGGTGCGAGATAGACTCAGAGGGAGACTACGGGATGAGCGTAACAAACAGCACAGGGAGGCAGCAGCGTTAAAACGCGAAATCCTGACCCTAGAAAGGCACTACCTTGTAAACCGAGGGGAGGGAATACTGCGGCAACTGCAAGACAAACAGAAGGAGTATAGGGAGCTGGTCTCCAATGAGGCAAAGACGCAAGCCCTAGCCACGTTACACCGCCTGTATGATGTGGGCGACAAGTCAGGCAAGCTCCTGGCCTGGCTTAGCAGGAAAGAACAAGCCGCGAGGTGGGTGGAGCGAATCAGGGAAGAAGGGGGAGGCCTGGAAACTACCGACGGGGGCATAGCAGCAGCCTTCGCGCGGCATTATGAGAACTTCTATAGGGGCCGGGACCTCGGGTCGGGGGAAGAGGCCTTACTTTATATGGAAAAGCTAGATATCCCAGTTTTGGATGAGGAACTCAGCGCCCCTTTGGAGGCGAGAATCACACTGGAGGAGATCTCCGTAGCCATCAATAAATTAAAAACGGGGAAGACACCGGGGCCGAACGGGTTCCCGGCGGAATTCTTTAAAAGGACGACGGACTTATTGACGCCCCACCTGTTGGCGCTCTATGTAGAAGCATACGGACTAGGGAGACTCCCACAAGATCTAGCATTGGCAACCATAGTGCCGATATACAAACAGGGAAAGCCGAGGGAGGAATGTGCCTCGTACCGCCCCATCTCCCTCCTAAATATGGAAGTAAAAATACTGGCAACAATTCTAGCGGCGCGCCTACGAACGGTGATCCCAGACCTTATACACACAGACCAATCCGGATTCTTGCCGGATAGGGCGACAAAACTCAACCTCCGACGGACCCACAACTGGCTCCAAGAAATACACGGTAGAACGGAGCCGCACTGGTTCCTGTCCTTGGACGCGGAAAAAGCGTTCGATGCGGTACATTGGCCCTTTCTCATGGCAGTGCTGCGTCGGTTTGGCTTTGGCCCCCATTTTCTAAAATGGATAGGGCTGCTATACGCGGTGCCGAAGGCGAGGGTACGAGTGAATGGGTGCCTATCACGCGAATTCCGGGTGGAGCGGGGCACCAGACAAGGATGCCCGCTGTCACCTCTCCTTTTCACTCTCACCATAGAAATACTGGCGGCCAAAATTCGGCAGAACCCGGAGATCCATGGCTTCAGGTGCACCGAGTCGGGGGACACTCAGGAAAAGATTTCGTTATATGCAGACGATGTACTGTTGTATATCACGAACCCCGAGATATCCGTAGGACAGTTATTCAGAGAGTTGGAAGATTTTGGGGGAATGGCAGGACACACCATCAACTGGCATAAATCAGTCTTGTATACGCCACGGGGAGCAGTACAGGGAGTAACGCTACCGGAACGTCTACTCACCACCGCTGAGGGGTTCCAGTACCTTGGGGTATATGTCACCTTGGACAAAAGGCTCTCGTTCCAGAGAAATGTGGAACGAATACTGAAGGAGGCAGTGGAGGATATGACGAGATGGAGACAGTTGCCACTCACCCTATTGGGGAGGGCGGCGATGTATAAGATGATTACCCTACCCAAATTTCTCTACGCACTTCAAAATGAGTACTATCCACTCCCGACTAATACCATCACTAGAATACACGCTGACCTGCGGTCATTCATATGGCTGGGCAAACAACCACGCATTGCGCTCCAGACTCTCCAGCGACATCAATACAGTGGAGGGATTTCACTACCGAACCTGGAGGCATACTATTGGGCGGAACACCTGACCCCCATTAATGACTGGCTACACGCACCGGCAGAACACCCAACCTATGCTTTAGAGAGGTATAAATTATCCACACACAATATACTTCACTATCTGTATGGGGGACAGGCGGAGAGAACGCTCTTGCCAGCGACTTTGATTACGCTCAGAGCATGGGCCCGAGCGACTAGATCCACGGGATGGGAAGGGAAGCCAACGCGTCAGACGCCACTGTGGCATTGTAAATGGTTGAAGGAACTACATAAACTGAGAGGCTTCCAAAGGTGGGATGACATAGGGATCTCCACCATTGGGGACGTGATTAGTAAAGGTGAGCTGAAGACGTTCGCGGTGCTGCAGGCAGAGTTCGGATTACACCACACACAACGATACAAGCACCTGCAGCTAGTTCACGCCTGGAAGACACAGCAGATATCACTACAGGGCATACCGGAATACTCACCTTTGGAAGGGAGACTCCTACAGGAGCAGATGGTACACCAGGCAGTCTCGCTTACATATAAAACCCTCACAAACAACATGTTGGGAAATCTGGCGAAACTCAGAGATACATGGGAGGCGGACGTAGGGCAGCTTGAGGACTTAGACTGGGAGTTGATATTGATGCACCCCCGAGAAGTCGCCATTAAATCAAGGCTGAGGCTGATCCAACTAAATATACTACACAGGACATACTTTGACCGGAGGCGTCTCCACAAGATGGGTAGAATAACAGAAGCCACGTGTCTTCGATGCAATACGGAACAGGGAGATTTCTACCACACTCTATGGTCCTGTGAGAAAATTCAAACGTATTGGTCTCACATCTTCACAGAATTGGGGGAGATGCTGGGAGTGGACCTAACACTAGACCCGAAACTGGCATTACTGGGTATGGTGACCGAAGTAGACCTGCCGCGCCCACATATCATTTTCCTGGTGTTGGCGCTGGTGGTAGCGAAAAGGGACATTGCGAAATATTGGGGGGTGGCTGAGAGACCGGAGATAGAGGAATGGAGGAGAGGTCTGGACCTCTATATGGCAGCAGAACGAGTGACATACAAAGCGAGAGGCTGTCCCAAAAAATTTCGAAAGATATGGAGCAAATGGAGGCAGTACCATGGCCTAGAGGTGGGACACATAGGAGGACACACATAGAGCGGTAGATGGCGGGGACGGGCGGGAGGAACCACTTGCTAACGAGGAGGGCCAGTACAAGACAGTGACAATGATCCGTTTGGAGATGCCGTACATGCGAGGTGCTATATTAGGTTGTGGGGGGGGGGACAAGCACTAATGCATTATACAAGTATGACACCGGTGGACTGGTGACACATAGTTGGATGGACGTGGGAGCGGTCGGTCTACCCTGGAGGGGGACGTGCTATTGGTTCTGTGGGGAGGGGTGGGGGACGGGGGGGGGGTGTTGTGGGAGAAAAACAATACAAAAGCAGGATCGCGGGGTTCCATGTGAAACGCGTAACATTAGACACATGGGCATTATATTGGACATACCTCGGTGTTGCAGCCCGGCCGCAGGGTTGGGCGTATAACGGCTATGATCTCATAACAAGATGTAAGTTTGT
The DNA here is from genome assembly GCF_964204655.1 of Triturus cristatus. NCBI lineage: Eukaryota > Metazoa > Chordata > Amphibia > Caudata > Salamandridae > Triturus > Triturus cristatus. The sequence goes on along the minus strand of NC_140582.1, from coordinate 80,139,751 downwards.
CATGAGGGTTGGGACGTTTCACATCTGTAATTTTTTTCATGCCTGCACAAAAATAAAGTTAAAAAAAAAAAAAAAGACTGATTTGCATATGGCTGGGTTCAAACTGGAATGGCATGGTGAGCAAAAAAAACAATGGATTTAGGCCCAGATCTCTGTACTGGGGGTGAATGTATGACATTGTTCTGCATTCTGTCCATCAACTGTCGTTTTTGCATTTGTCACCCCGAGTGGGACGGGTATGCTCAGACGTGAGTCCCGTGCTCTCTATGCCACTGGAATCAAGCTATCCTGGCTGAAGAGGGGTGAAACCCCGAAACCGGTCCTAGGATGCTTGGTTCCAGTCCAGAGAGGACCTGGCTTGGCAATTTGGGCTGGACTGTTCCCATGAGGCACAGGTCAAAACTGATTTGCATATGGCTGGGTTCAAACTGGAATGGCATGGTGAGCAAAAAAACGATGGATTTAGGCCCAGATCGTTGTACTGGGGTGAATGTATAACATTGTTCTGCATTCTGTCCATCAACTGTTGATCTTGTAAATATCTCACTGGGACATTTTCTATTGAAAAGGTTAGTAAATCAGTTTTTGTTCATATGAAGTTTCTTAGGATTTTATACAAACCAACTCTACACTTATAACAATTTTCACAAGAAAGCAGTCAGAGCGACCCTTGACCTTGTTAGGTAGGTCGCTCCCCATCCACACAGCACCGCCTGTACGCCCTGTCCCTGCCCCAGCTGCTGCTGCTGAGGAAATATGAGGCCCTCCTCCACCTGCAGGCTACCACCTATGCCTCATCCCTGGTGGCCAGTGGTAGGCCTTAGGTCTGTCCTGTTGTCGGTGTCATTCATTGTACTGCCCTTATCGTTTTCTTTTTTGTTGTCTGTGACTGCTGTTGTCTGTCTTCCCTCTGTGTCTGTATTTTCTCCTGGACCCTTCTTTCTTTCTGTTCCCATCGTCAACCCCGTGCTTCTGTGCCCGGTTTTCCTTCTGTGACCCCCGTGATTTTGTGCCCGGTTTTCCTTCTGTGACCCCCGTGATTCTGTGCCCGTTTTCCGTCTGTGACCCCCGTGATTCTGTGCCCGTTTTCCTTCTGTAACCCCCGTGATTCTGTGCCCGTTTTCCTTCTGTGACCCCCGTGATTCCGTGCGCGTTTTTCCTTCTGTGACCCCTGTGATTCTGTTCCCTTGCCATCCGTGCCGTTCACCGCTCTCGTTCCTGCCGCTGCGTCCCCTGCAGCCCCGCCCCCCGACTGGCCATTCGCTGCCCCTACCTCCCACCTCCCAGCTGCTCCTCCCTCCCACCTCCCCATATATGGCGGTCGCTGCTCGGCCATGCCGCTGGCGTGCCGAAGGCAAGCCTGTCTGCACCCGTCCGTGCCTGGACCGCACCCAGTGCCAGGACCCCTGGCCCCCACGAACGCCACAATGCCCTCCTCTGCTACTACTCCAGCACCCTCCACGCACTCAATGCCGGACGATCACGCACCTGCTGCCTGGCCGCCCGGAAGCGCACCCAAGAACCCTTTTCCTGCCGGAACTGCAGCTTCACCAGCATCCGGCCCGCCAACCCACCTACTAAAGAACCCAATCACCTCAGATGCATCCTTCTCAACACCCGCTCTGCACGCAAACACACCGTGGAACTCTGGGACCTACTGGACTCCAACACCCCAGATGTCGCCTTCCTGACGGAGCCCTGGCTGAACCCATCCTCGGCACCCGACATCGCCATTGCCATCCTAGAAGGCTATAAGATCACCCGCAGGGACCGCACCAATGGAGTAGGGGGAGGAATCGCCATTGTCCACAGGAACACTCTCAAAGTCTCAACCAACACCGACGACACCCTTAACACCCCCGAACACCTGCACTTTCAGATCCACACCGATCCCAACACCACCCTCAGAGGAACCCTCATCTACAGACCCCCCGGACCACGAGCACAGTTCAGCGACCCCATCACCGACCTCGTCAGCACACACGCCCTCACCTCCACGGACTACATCCTCCTCGGGCACCTAAACTTCCACCTCGAGAACAACAATGACACCAACTCCTTCACCCTGATCGACAACTTCGCCAACCTCGAACTCAGACAACTCGTCACTACACCCACCCACTCCGCCGACCACACGCTTGACCCCATTTTCTCCGCAAGCTCCCACATCTCCTTCAACCACACCACCGAACTCCACTGGACCGATCACCGCTGCATCCACTTCACCTTCCGGAAACCCACCACGCACCACCGCACCCAACAGATGCCGCGCCGCTGCTGGAGCAAAGTCACCGAAGACCAGCTTTCCACCACCCTCACCCGGAGCCCACCCGCAGATCCGACCAAGCCCGACACCGCCGCTCGCAACCTCAGACAGTGGATCAACGACTGCGCCAACACCCTCACCAGCAAGAAAGCCAGCCGGTTCACCGAAGACCTCCAGGCCTCCAAGCGAACCTGCCAAAAACTCGAAGAAAACTGGATCCGTGAACGAACACCGGAAAGATACACAGCCCACAAGAACGCCTCCCGTAGACGCCACCACCTCATCAGATCCACAAAAAAGGACCTCCTTCAAAGACCACCTAGACAACAACACACACAACAACAAAGAGCACTTCATCATCATGAAGGAACTTTCCAACCCCAGTTCCAACACCAACGACATCCCACCTTCACAAGACCTGTGCGACTCGCTGGCCAACTTCTTCCATCGCAAGATCGGAGACATCCACGACAACTTCAATGCCGTCACCACCCAGGCAACTACTGAGACCCCTGCTCCCACGACCACCACCCGCAAAAACCGCCTGATCGCCTGGACCAACATCAACGACACCATCAAGATCATGAACACCGTCCACTCCGTATCCCCGGAAGACCCCTGCCCACACCACATCTTCAACAAAGCCAGCAGCACCATCGCACCCCATCTCCGGAAAACCATCAACATCTCCTTCGAAACAGCGACCTTCCCGGAGAGCTGGAAGCATGCAGAGATCAACGCCTAACTCAAGAAACCCAAGGTGGACCCCAAGGACCTCAAGAACGTCCGACCCATGTCCCTGCTCCCGTTCCCGGCGAAGATCATCGAAAAGGCCTTCAACAAACAACTGACCAGCTTCCTCAAGGAGAACAGCATCCTGGACCCGTCCCAGTCCAGGTTCTGCAGCAACCACAGCACTGAAACTGCCCTCATCGCTGCCACCGATGACATCAGGACCCTGCTATACAACAGAGAAACCGCTGCCCTCATCCTCCTGGACCTGTCATCTGCCTTCGACACGGTCTGCCACCGCACACTACGAACACGCCTCTACGACGCCGGAATCCAAGAGAAGGCCCTGGACTGGACCTCCTCCTTCCTCTCCGGCAGAACACAGAGCGTCCCCCTCCCCCCTTCCGCTCCTAAGCCGATCATCTGCGGCGTACCCCAAGGCTCATCCCTCAGCCCAACGTTGTTCAACGTCTACATGACACCGCTCACCCACGTCGCAGGACGGCACGACCTCAACATCATCTCCTACGCCAACGACATCCAGCTGATCCTCTTTCTCACCAAGGACCCCCACACCGCCAAAACCAACCTCCACGAAGGAATAAAGGTCGTCGCCGACTGGATGAGGAACATCCGACTGAAGTTGAACTCGGACAAGACGGAGGTCCTCCTCCTCGGATCCACCCCCTTGGCCTGGGATGACTCCTGGTGGCCGACTGCACTAGGAACACCCACAACACCCACCGACCACACACGCAACCTAGGGTCATCCACGACTCTACCCTCTCCATGACGAAGCAGGTCAACGCCGTCTCCTATTCCTGCTTCAACACCCTCCGCATTCTTCGCAGGATCTTCATGTGGATACCCAGAGGTCACCCAGGCCCTCATCAGCAGTAGACTGGACTACGGAAACGCACTCTACGCAGGAGCCCCGGCCAAACTCCTGAAACGGCTTCAACGCATCCAGAACGCCTCCGCATGCCTGATCCTCGAGATCCCTCGCTGCAGCCACATCACAACCCACCTGAGAGACCTGCACTGGCTCCCTGTCAACAAGAGGATGACCTTCAAACTCCTCACCCATGCACACAAGGCACTCCACAACACCGGACCAACGTACCTCAACAGCCTCCCCATCGGTCTACGGCAGACCGAAGACCTTCTGACCTTCAGAAGACTTCTCAAGACCTGGCTCTTTGAACAGTAGCAGCTTCCCCCCCTTCAGCGCCTTGAGACCTTCACAGGTATGTAGTGTGCTTTACAAATGCTTTGATTGATTGATTGTTGAATGCAGTCCTATGGGAGAAAACAATGTTATCGGTTTCGAGGTAAGTACTTAGGAGAATCAGCCGAACCTGGGAGAGGCTTCTTAGCCTTTTTTCAGGCGAGGAAGAGTAGAGTAAGTGGTTTGAATGTTGCAGGGCCTTCTCTGCCTTACATCCTTCTGTCCAGGTCAGTCACTTTGGGGAGATGGCCTATCTCAACAGTTGAAGGATCTAATTAATAATTCTCCTTTCCCACATCTTTTTTAGTTTGGGATCAGAAGTACCTACCTCTGCAAATTCGAACTTAGCTAGGGCAAAACCCAGCTTACCCATAGAGAATTCACACAGCTTGAGTAACCCCACCTTGATCAACAGAGTCAGAGGGCCTAACTTGCTATTTGGAATGGGACTAGGCCACCATACCACTGGCAGTGCTGCCTTGAAGGGTAACATCCAGCAGAGGCCACTGTCAGCTGTCAGTGCCCAGAAACAAACTTTTAGCTCTTCTCTGTTTTCCTTTGGGGCTTATCTGCACTAACTGCAGGTTCAGCACCCACCCACAAGTTCCTTGGATGAGGCCTGGCACTAGACCAGTACCTCACTTTCGCTCTTTTGGAGTGGTCATTCCCAAAGAGACAATCAAAGGGAGGTTTTTAATGACTACCACCATTTTCCAACTAGGGGACCCAGCTATTTATTTCTAGGGGCACTACAGCCACAGACCTAACAGTGACCTCCCCTGGGATAGCCCTTACTTTTCTTGTTTCCCCTGCAACAGACTGGTTTGAGAGTACCAACCTTTCATGCACCATGGTGTGACTGTCACAGGTATCTCTCAGGGCAGTGGCTGGGATTCCACTTACCAGTAGGTGGTGGAAGTGTCTACTCCCCTCTGGAATCGCCAACTCACATTTTGGGCCCATTTTCCAGTTGAAAGCTAGGAGGACTTCTTCATCTGAGGAATCACTCTCCAAAGCTACACTGGCAACACCTGCAGCTACACTAGGGGCTCTATTTTTAGGACAGCTAGGGTCCTTGGTGTGGTGTCCTGTCTTTTGGCAGTTTTGACTCCATACCTTGTTGGGGTTCCAACTCTTACCTTGGTACCTAGTTTTAGTTTGTGAGGTGTATTTGGGCCCACCCCCCTGGACCTCTGCAAATTCTAACGTAGCAAGGGCAAAACCCAGCTTACCCACAGAGGTTACCCACAGCTTGAGTAACCCCACCATGACCAATAGGGTCAGGAGGCCTAACTTGCTCTTTGGCATGGGACTAGGCCACCATGCCAAGGACAGTGCTGCCAAGCAGGCTAACATCCAGCAGAGGCCACTGACAGCTATCAGTGCCGAGAACCACACTTTTAGCTCTTCACTGCTAGGTGAAGAGGCTAGCTCATAGGCTTCTTTGGGTTCCGGTGGGATGTCTACTTTTTTAGGGTACGGGCCACTAAACTTTGTAGTGAACACCCTTCTTCCACCATTTGTTCTGCCAGCTGAGGAGCCACCAACTCAGGCTTGTGGGTTTCCTGACTAGTCAGGTCTTTTTGTGGGCTTGGGAGCACTTCACCAGTGCAAATTTTGGAGTTCTCCCTTACTGGTAAAGAATCTCCCTAGCCCACTGGTACTGTTGCTTACAGTTGTCCACCTTCCCTACACTGTCTCTTCTTTTTCCTTTGGGGCTTATCTGCACTAACTGCAGGGTCAGCACCCCCCTCCCCACCACAAGTTCAGTGAATGAGGTCTAGCACTGGACCAGTAACTCACTTTGGCTCAGACCAACCTCTGAGTGGTCATTCCCAAGGAGACAATCAATCAAAGGGAGGTCTTTATCAACAACCACCTTTCTCTAACTAATGGACCCAACTCTTTCTAGGGGCACTACAGCCAAAGGCCTAACAGTGATCTGCCCTGGGATAGCCCTTACTTTTTTTGTTTCCCCTGGGACATTCTGGTTTGAGAGTACCAACCTTTCATGCACCACAGTGTGACTGGCACAGGTATCTCTCAGGGCAGTGGCCGGGATGCCATTCACCAGTAGGTGGTGGGAGTGTCTACTTCCCTCTGGAATCGCCAACTCACCTTTTGGGCCCATTTTCCAGTTGAAAGCTAGGAGGACTTCCTCATCTGAGGAATCGCTCTCCAAAGTTGCATTGGCAACACCTGGAGCTACACTAGGGGGCTCAATTTTCAGGACAGCTAGGGTCCTTGGTGTGGTGTCTTGTGTTTTAACAGTTGTGACATCATACCTTGTTGGGATCCCAAATCTTACCTTGGTACCCAGTTTTAGTTTGTGAGGTGTCTTAGAGCCCTAGCTCCTTGACAGGGTATTGGGGGCTACCTAGGACTCCTTATCTTTATGAGGCTCACTGTCTCATCCACTTGTAATTACTCGGCCACATCCCAATCCATAATTATTTTCCATAGCATGCCACCTCAATTTGGACCCAGCCATATGCAAATCATTGTTCACACTGCTCCAACGGGAACAGGCAAAGTTCTCTCTGAACCGAAACACAAGCAACCCAGGACTGGTTTTGCCCTAGTTAGGGCTCATCAGACATATAAAGCTTGGTTCCCACGACAAAGAGAATGTCCAGATGTGGTTTCTGTGACACTGTGTAACTGGAACAAATCTTTACCTGTATTGGAAAGCTTCTTGGCAGTCCCTTATTTTGGAACTATGACCTCTTCTGCATTTTATTTAAGGATAATCCTGCTTCTGTTGTTTGTTTGAATTTCCCACACACCAGGATTCTCAAGTTAGTCTTCCTTCCTATGCAGATTCTGTGTCTGTGACATCATCAGACATTGCCAGGTGGCAGAAATGGAAACATAACAAGCAGATGGTTGTTGACAGTGTCATAATGGCTCCATTCCTGCTGCCTAGGATACCGAGGATGAGAGTTCTAGATCTCAGGCAGAGTGGACACTTTCCTTGGAGACTTGGAAAGAGGAGGTTGGAGCTGTTTTAGCTTGAGAGAGCTGCAATTTCTTTAAACGCTGACATTAATTACTGCGCTTGAATACTACTACCACTGGTAAGTTCACTTATGTATTAGATTGCTTGACTGAGGGTCCCATTAAGAGTATGTGGGTGATATACTCAGTCAACATAGGGCAGATAATTCTTCCGCCATATTACAAGTGCCTTAGACTATAGTACACTTGGAATATGATGGATGGGACTTCTGTTACGTTTGACTCTAAATCATTATGTTAATTTTTAACTAAAATAGAATTTAGACATTGTTCTACCTCGGAAGGCCTATGTATTTTCAAAATCCATGCGCACTTACGCACACACATACTGGAGACAAAAGATGAGATTTAACGTTAAAGTTAAGGGATGAGGGATTATGCATTAGGGAAATAGATGTGAGGGTATGGGGGTTAACAATTTGTGGTTTTAGGTTAAGGGTATAACAGTTAAGGTGGAGAGGTACAGGTTTAAGTTTTAAGGGTTCTGGGTATAATGTTAAGGAGTTAAAGGGTTAGGAGTAAGAGTTATGAGAGTTACAGGCGATACAGTTTAATATTGTTTGATGCACAGTATAGGTATTGACAATTCTGGGTGTAGGGTTAGTCGGTTAAGGGAATAGAGTTTAACACATTGGAGAGTAAGGTACAGGGACAAAAGTATGATTTAAGTATTTAGGGGGTCTTTTTAAGGTTATCGGGGAGAGGATTCAGGGTGTGGGTTACAGGATTAAAGAAACCCTGCTATTACATTTCTTTAATACTACAGATGAAAATGTTTTAGATATGAGGTACGCTAATGAGTGTTTCGAGAATTTATGCCCATCTGTAAGAAAAATATGCAGGTTCACTATTCACCAGTAACATTGTACTCAATTCTTTTCAATGTAGCACACACATGACTTTCCTGGTAATTCAATTAAAAGTGTTGCCAAATAACTGGACCTATTTCTCAGTAAACAATGTGAATATCAAGGTGCAAACACTCACACACACACTCCTTGAGTACATAGTTTTATTGTTATCTACGACAAACGTGTGCGTCTCTACGATCCTCTTCTTTCTTAGCTTTCCATGAAGTACCCAAAGATACTTGTGCACCATGTGCTAGTTTAGATGATTGTTCACTTCTCAAAAAGGTTATGATTTATGTTTCCATGTTTAATTTTCTTTTGTGATTGATTATGTTTGCTTTTGTATTTTTAAAACATCTAGACATGTGTTAATTGAGTGTGAAGTGTTTTAAGTGTTAGGGGCTGTAGGCTGTTAATGTTATGCCTTACCTAATTTGTGAAATTATTTTATCGTCAAGCATTCACTTAGTGGTTTAGAGTTGATTTTTTTTATATGAAAAAAGATTTTTTGGGATTTATCGTCCACAAGATTCTATAGGCATCTCTATTTTTCCTTTGCTATTAAACACATTTAGGTTTTCTGGTAAGTTTTGTTTTTTGCTGCTCAGTTGGGCTGGAGTTGTTGTTATTAACCTCTGCTCCTCCTTCTGTCTGTTCATGTGAGTCTTGTCCTTGAGGACTCTCAAGTCGTACATACGTGTTATAAACCTGGGTAGTGGTATAGAAGAAGAGGAAAACCTACAGGCTGTGCTGAAATGGAAGAAGGATTACTTGTGTTCTGTTCAAACACTAGTCACCATCTAGAGATATCTAATAAATTATTACATTCGGCCTGGGCTTGTATACCTATCAAAGAGAAAAAAGAATAGATGCTTTTGAGGTATATTTGCAGCTAATCAATGTCAATGGTGATGGTTTCATATTGGTTTGTCAAAATATTAATTTTCAGTGAGCCGGTAATGTTAGTTCTAGATGTTACGACCAGGAATAGAATGAGGTGGTGGTCACCTTTGCCCTGTGTGCAAGGTCACCCCAGATTTTTCCTTCATTTGCTGAACCCGTTTTTGTTGTTTTCTAGGACTCTGCGCACTTTGCTCCTGCTGATCAGTGGTAAAGTGATTTTGCTGTCCCATGAAAACAGGGTAAAATTGGCCTTCCCCTTATTGGTTACATTTACTTTACTTTTGGGCTCAAGTTTATGGGACTAAATGTAGCTGGAAATTAAATACTACTAGTGGGCTGTTGCACTCATTGTGCCCCCCCCCCCCCCCCCCACTGAAGAAGCGCTGCAAAACATGTCTCAGGCCTCCCACTGGAATCTGTAGTGCAGTTTTAAACTGCTGTTTCCCTGAGGTAAAACAAGCCTTTTGACAGGCCTAAACCTTCCTGTTTAATACTTATAAGTCACCCCTAGGTCCGACCCTAAAGGCTCATAAGGGCAGGGTGCATTGTATTTAAAAAGTAGGCCATGTTCTTTTCAGTTTTACATGCCTGGACAAAGAAAAAATCCTAAAAGCAGTTATCAATGTTGTAAAGCTAGCTCTCCCATAGACTAACACTGGGTTACCTTGTAACGCCATAACGTACATTTTGGACCTGAGAAAGAAGCACTGTTTCCACTCATATAAATTGTAATTTGAAATACTCTTTAATGGTAAAGCCAGATTTTAGGTTGTTTTCTGAAAAAGCCAATTTTAGAAATTGTGCATTTTTCTGCATAAACCAAATGTGCCTTACTGCCAAGGTCCAGGCTCACATGACTGTGAATGCATCTCCTGTGGTGTTTTGTGTATTACTTCCAGATATGGGGGCAATTTGGCCTCCTGACCAGGAAGTCCTAGACAGTTATGCTTAGTCTTCCTGCGCTTCAAAGCATAGCCTTGGGGCTTGCCCTCCCCTCCTGACTTCTAAGGGTTGCCTGCTGTGCCTTCTCTGCCTTACATCCTTCTGTCCAGGTCAGTCACTTTGGGGAGATGGCCTATCTCAACAGTTGAAGGATCTAATTGCTAATTCTCCTTTCCCCCATCTTTTTTAGTTTGGGTTCAGAAGTGCCTACCTCTGCAAATTCGAACTTAGCTAGGGCAAAACCCAGCTTACCCACAGAGGTTACCCACAGCTTGAGTAACCCCACCTTGATCAACAGGGTCAGAGGGCCTAAGTTGCTATTTGGAATGGGACTAGGCCACCATGCCAAGGGCAGTGCTGCCTGCCATGAAGGGTAACATCCAGTAGAGGCCACTGACAGCTGTCAGTGCCCAGAACCACACTTTTAGCTCTTCACTGTTAGGTGAAGGGGTTAACTTACAGGCTTCTTTGGGTTCTGGTGGCTTGTCTGCTGTTTTAGTGTACGGGTCACTAAACTTTGTAGCGAACACGCTTCATCCAACCTCTGTTCTGCAGCCTGAGGAGCCACAAACTCAGGCTGGACAGTTTTCTGACTAGTCAGGTCTTTTTGTGGGCTAGGGAGCACTTCACCAGTGCCAAGTTTAGAGTTCTCCCTTACGGTATAGAATATCCCTGGCCCACTGGAACTGTCGCTAACAGTTGTCCACCTTTCCTACACATTCTCTTCTTTTTCCTTTGGGGCCTATCTGCACTAACTGCATATTCAGCACCCCCCGCAAAAGTTCCTTGGATGAGGTCTGGCACTTGACCAGTACCTCACTTTGTCTCAGAACAACCTCTGAGTGGTCATTTCCAAGGAGACAGTCAAAGGGAGGTCTTTATGGACTACCATCTTTCTCCAACTAAGGGACCCAGCTATTTATTTCTAGGGGCACTACAGCCACAGGCCTAACAGTGACCTCCCCTGGGATGTCACTAGGAGGACTTCTTCATCTGAGGAATCACTCTCCAAAGCTACACTGGCAACACCTGAAGCAACACTAGGGGCTCTATTTTTAGGACCGCTAGGGTCTTTGGTGTGGTGTCCTGTCTTTTGACAGTTGTGACTCCATACCTTGTTGGGGTCCCAACTCTTACCTTGGTACCTAGTTTTAGTTTGTGAGGTGTATTTGGGCCCACCCTCCTGGACCTCTGCAAATTCTAACGTAGCAAGGGCAAAACCCAGCTTACCCACAGAGGTTACCCACAATTTGAGTAACCCCACCATGACCAATAGGGTCAGGAGGCCTAACTTGCTCTTTGGCATGGGACTAGGCCACCATGCCAAGGACAGTGCTGCCAAGCAGGCTAACATCCAGCAGAGGCCACTGACAGCTATCAGTGCCGAGAACCACACTTTTAGCTCTTCACTGCTAGGTGAAGAGGCTAGCTGATAGGCTTCTTTGGGTTCCGGTAGGATGTCTACTTTTTTAGGGTACGGGCCACTAAACTTTGTAGTGAACACCCTTCTTCCACCATTTGTTCTGCCAGCTGAGGAGCCACCAACTCAGGCGTGTGGGTTTCCTGACTAGTCAGGTCTTTTTGTGGGCTTGGGAGCACTTCACCAGTGCAAATTTTGGAGTTTTCCCTTACTGGTATATAATCTCCCTTGCCCACTGGTACTGTTGCTTACAGTTGTCCACCTTCCCTACACTGTCTCTTCTTTTTCCTTTGGGGCTTATCTGCACTAACTGCAGGTCCAGAACCCCCCCACAAGTTCCTTGGATGAGGTCTGGCACTGCACCAGTAACTCACTTTGGCTCAGACCAACCTCTGAGTGGTCATTCCCAAGGAGACAATCAATCAAAGGGATGTCTTTATTAACAACCACCTTTCTCTAACTAAGGGACCCAACTCTTTCTGGGGGCACTACAGCCAAAGGCCTAACAGTTATCTGCCCTGGGATAGCCCTTATGTTCGAGGCATATGAGCTGCAGATCACACACTGAGGATAAGATCGCCATCTGGTGTTGGGCTCGGATGATTGCAGGTTGTTGTTGTCTTCGGAGAAGTCTTTGGTCACGAGGTTGGTGACTCCTCCCCTGGACAACAGTGCGCATGGGCATCCACTCCATCGGCAGATTGTTTTTTTCCGCCATTGGGTTCGGATGAACTTTTTTCCGCTCCAGCAGAAAACTTCCAGCAATCAATTTAACTCTTTAATCTTCATTTCATCGACGTCGACATCAACTCGGACCGGTTCCGGAAGCGGCTGATGGACAGGACACCCTTCAAAAAATGCCCCCAGTGTGGAGCGAAGTTCCCCCACAGTGACCACCACGAGGTTTGCAACCTCTGCCTGTCGCCGGAACACAACGAGTCCACCTGTCCAGCTTGTTCCGCTTTCCGTTCGAAGAAGACCCTCCGGGACCGAAGAGCTCGACGCCATATTATGGCCAAACCAGCTCCAGAACCGGAGGACATCTTTGCTCAAGATGTTCCCGAAGACGACACCGAAGATCTCGAGATCGTGTCCGAAGCCGACGATTCCGATGACCTCATCACTCCAGGGCAGCGTGTGAGTACCACCCCCCCTGCCCCTGCCCCATCCAAAAAAGCATTGGTCAAGACTCCGCCAGTTGGGCCCAGTCGCGACCGGAAATCCTCTTCAGAAGCCCCGCCCTCGGGCCCGGCTCCGAAGACAACTAAGCCTGTGGGTGGCTCGGGCTCGAGCAAACCTCACCTAATTGTGCCTTTAACACCCTCGGCACCCAAACACCCATTGTCGGCACCGAAACAGGCTCCAAGACCGAAATCTCCTTCGGCACAGAAACGTTCCTCGGCACCGAAGTCTCCACCGGCACCGAAACGTTCTTCAACATCGATGCCTGAAAGTCCATCGGCACCGAAACCTCAGTCGGCACCGAAACCTCAGTCGGCACCGAAACCTCAGTCGGCACCGAAACATCAGTCGGCACCGAAAAATCAGTCGGCACCGAAAAATCAGTCGACACCGAAAAATCAGTCGACACCGAAAAATCAGTCGACACCGAAAAAATCATCGGAGCCGAAAACTGCGTCCCCGCCGAAACAAGCTCATAAAGACCCGAAGCGGACGTCACAGACACCACCTTCGGAGCCAGATGATCTTTTTCGACCAGATCCTACTCAGAAGCGGATCTATATCAATCCTAAAACGGGACATGTGACTGCCATCCCATATAAAAAGCGGAAGCTGGACACTACACCTCCCCCAGCTCCCATACGGAAAAAGGACTGTGCTACTTCACCACTTCGTCCTTCCTCTCCTGTTTTACCTCCTAACCCGTCCCCCCCTCCTCCTCCTGATTCTCCTTTACCTTTACCTTTACCTTTACCATCTCCCTATCATTCACCTCCTCCACAGGATGATAATGATGACTTAGGGGGAGGGGCGGACCCTGATTTATTTGATGATCCTGTTGACCCAAACGACCCTTTTACGTTCCCAGACCCAGCACCCATGGATGACTGGTCTTATCCTATACCTGACATGCCTGACCCCACTACCTACCCTTCCAAGCCCTCCCCTCCTGATGACCACCTAGGGTACGGCCAACTTATAAATAGGGCAGCAACATTCCACGGCGTTACTATGCACACAGACGCCATTGAAGAGGACTTCCTCCTTGATACCTTTGAGCAGTCACAAAAGACTGTTCACATACTGCCCATGATCAAAGGGGTCATAAAGCATGCTACTGAAGTCTTTAAGGACCCTGTTCGAGCTAGGGTTCTCAACCCACGCATCGAAAAAAAGTACCGACCAGCCCCGCAAGACCCTGCATACATTAAGGCCCAGCTCCCTTTAGACTCCCTAGTCGTATCAAATGCCAGGAAGCGCGCTAACTCACAGACAACTGGAGAAACGCCTCCCCCAGACAAGGAGTCTAAGCTTTTAGAAGCCTCGGGCAAACGGGTCGCCGCGCAGGCGGCTAACCATTGGCGTATTGCGAATACCCAGGCCCTGTTAGCCAGGTATGATAGAGCGCATTATGACCAACTTGAGGACCTTATGCAACATCTGCCTGAACCTTTTAAGTCCCAGGCCTCTGACCTCATCCAAGAAGGCAAATTAATATCTAATGCCTCCATTAAATGCGCCTTAGATGCAGCAGACACTGCTTCTAGAGCGGTCAATACTGGCGTCTTACTCAGACGACATGCCTGGCTCCGTATTTCCGGTTTTAAACCGGAGGTTCAAACCGCAATTCTAGCTCAACCTTTCAACCAAGAGCAGCTATTTGGCCCTGCAGTGGATACTGCATTAGAAAAAATGAAAAAGGATAATGAAACTGCCAAGTCTATGGGAGCACTGCAGTCTCATCAAAACCGGGGTTCCTTTCGTCGCTCCTTTTATAGAGGAGGCTCCAAAAACACATCAACTGAGACCACGTCCACCTTTAAAAATTCTGGACAAACATCCCCTAACAGAGGTTACTTCCGGGGAGGTTATAGGGGAAACAATAACAAAGGTCGAGGACGGGGCAACAACAACAACACCCGCACCTCACCAGCCACCAAACAGTGACTTGCCACCACTCCCCCCAGACCATTCCACTCCGGTCGGGGGGCGACTCCAACAATTCCTGCCTGTCTGGACTTCCATCACCACAGACAGGTGGGTAAGACAAATTATCCAGTCTGGCTACTGCCTCGAACTCATACAATCCCCCCCAAACATACCGCCCAAACAACGTCCAATGTCCTCGCATCATCTCTCTCTCCTCAAACAAGAAGTTCAATCCCTGTTACAAAAACATGCGATAGAACCAGTCCCCCTTCAACATCAGGGAAAAGGGGTATATTCTCTATACTTCCTCATTCCCAAAAAGGACAAAACACTAAGGCCCATACTGGATCTCAGACTACTAAACCAGTATATACATTCGGATCATTTTCACATGACCACTCTCCAACAAGTCCTCCCACTTTTACAACAGGGAGACTTCCTCGCCACATTGGACCTCAAGGACGCATACTTTCACATCCCTATGCATCCCGCTCACAGAAAATATCTACGATTTGTGGTAGATGGGCAACACTATCAATTTACAGTTCTCCCATTCGGAGTAACAACAGCACCCAGAGTGTTCACCAAGTGCCTAGCAGTCGTGGCAGCGCATCTCAGAAGACAACAGATCCATGTCTTCCCCTATCTGGACGATTGGCTCATAAAAGCCAATACATACCAAAAATGCGTTCTCCACACTCATCGCACGATTCAAACTCTCCACGATTTGGGATTCACTATCAACTACCCCAAATCCCACCTACAACCTTCCCACTTACATCAGTATCTAGGAGCAACCATAGATACATCCAAAGCCATTGCCTATCCCAGCACAGCCAGGATAGCCAATATACAAAATCTCATCTCTCAATTTCAAACTCATCCATCTCTTCCAGCAAGAGTGTTCATGCAGCTCCTAGGCATGATGGCGTCGTGCATCTCCATAGTCCCACACGCACGACTTCAAATGCGTCCCTTACAAGAATGCTTAGCACAACAGTGGAACCAAGCTCACGGACAACTTACCGATCTGGTGTTGGTGGACAGTCGCTCACTTCGATCACTGAAATGGTGGAACACCATCAACCTGTCCAAAGGGAGACCGTTCTTAGAGCCTCTTCCACAAGTTGTGCTAACTACAGACGCATCTCTCACGGGGTGGGGAGCCCACCTCCTTCACCATACCACTCAGGGCAGATGGACCAGTCAACAAAAACTGCTCCACATCAACCACCTAGAACTCTTAGCAGTGTTCCTAGCACTAAAATCCTTTCAAATTCACCTAAAGAACAAAACTGTCCTCATACGCACAGACAACATGACGACAATGTATTATATACAGAAACAGGGAGGGACACACTCTCTCCAACTGTCCCAACTGGCACAGCAAATCTGGAGATGGGCAATTCCCCAAAACATCTACCTGTTAGCAGAACATCTCCCAGGGATCCACAATCAAGTGGCCGACCTCCTAAGTCGCCACACACAACAGATCCACGAATGGGAACTACACCCCAAGGTTCTACTCCCCTTCTTCCAAAAGTGGGGACAACCAGACATAGACCTGTTCGCCACTCCCGAAAACACAAAATGCCCAAACTTCGCCGCCAGGTTTCCACACCCACAGTCGAAGGGCAATGCCCTATGGATGAACTGGTCAGGCAGATTTGCGTACGCCTTTCCGCCTCTCCCACTAGTTCCATTTGTGGTACGCAAACTGAAACAACAGTCACTAACACTAATACTAGTGGCTCCCACTTGGGCACGTCAACCGTGGTTCACCACACTTCTGGAACTATCTTTAGTTCCACATCAAAAGCTACGCCTCTCCCCGGATCTGTTAACCCAGAACCATGGAGAAATCAGACACCCAGATCCTCAAACACTGAACCTAGCGATCTGGCTCCTGAGGTCTTAGAGTTCGGTTACCTCAATCTCCCTCCAGACTGTATGAATATCATAAAAGAAGCCAGACGCCCTACTACTAGAGCGTGTTATGCCGCTAAATGGAAACGATTTGCCATCTACTGCGCTAATAATGACATACATCCATTGGATGCTTCCATCCAAAACATCATTTGCTATCTACTACACTTGCAAAGATGCAATCTAGCGTATTCCTCTATACGATTACACCTAGCAGCCTTGGCAGCCTACTTGCAAAATAGGCAACACCTGTCCCTTTTTAAGGTACCAGCCATCAAAGCGTTTATGGAAGGTCTCAAAAGGATTCTTCCCCCAAGATTGCCACCTGCCCCAGTGTGGAATCTCAATGTGGTTCTAACAAGACTCATGGGCCCCCCATTTGAACCTATGCACAAATGTGAATTGCAATTCCTAACATGGAAGGTAGCCTTCCTTATCGCAATCACTTCCCTGCGCAGAGTAAGTGAAATACAAGCCCTTACACTTGAAGAACCTTTCTTACAACTACACCGTAACAAAGTGGTTCTTAGGACAAACCCTAAATTTCTTCCAAAAGTGATTTCCCCTTTCCACCTTAACCAATCAGTAGAACTACCGGTCTTTTTCCCAAATCCAGACTCGGTAGCTGAAAGGGCCCTACATACCCTAGATGTTAAAAGAGCATTGCTTTATTACATCGACAGAACAAAACCTTTTCGAAAGACAAAACAACTCTTTGTTGCTTTCGCGCCACCACACAAAGGCAACCCGATCTCCAAATCAGGAATAGCCAGGTGGATAGTTAAATGCATCCAAATATGCTACCTCAAGGCTAAACGTACACTCACAGTTCCCCCTAGGGCGCACTCCACGCGTAAAATAGGGGCTTCTATGGCCTTCTTAGGCAATATTCCCTTAGAAGACATTTGCAAGGCAGCCACATGGTCTACCACGCATACCTTCACTAAACACTATTGTGTTGACGTGCAGGCCAAACAACAGGCCTCCGTGGGCCAGGCTGTCCTAAAAACTTTATTTCAAACTGCTGCAACGGATACAGGCGACCACCGCTAAGGGGAGCACTGCTGTATAATCTATCCTCAGTGTGTGATCTGCAGCTCATATGCCTCGAACGGAATATGCTACTTACCAGTATGCATCTGTTCTTGGCATGTAGAGCTGCAGAGTCACACACGCCCGCCCGCCTCCCCGGGACCTGTATCTGTTCCAGCATCCGTCTTACTTAGACATTACACATGGACATCCTTTCTTCCTTTTCTATATACTCCATCTTTTCCCATCATGGCGAAAAACAATCTGCCGATGGAGTGGATGCCCATGCGCACTGTTGTCCAGGGGAGGAGTCACCAACCTCGTGACCAAAGACTTCTCCGAAGACAACAACAACCTGCAATCATCCGAGCCCAACACCAGATGGCGATCTTATCCTCAGTGTGTGACTCTGCAGCTCTACATGCCAAGAACAGATGCATACTGGTAAGTAGCATATTCCTTTTTTGTTTCCCCTGGGACATTCTGGTTTGAGAGTACCAACCTTTCATGCACCACAGTGTGACTGGCACAGGTATCTCTCAGGGCAGTGGCCGGGATGCCATTCACCAGTAGGTGGTGGGAGTGTCTACTCCCCTCTGGAATCGCCAACTCACCTTTTGGGTCCATTTTCCAGTTGAAAGCTAGGAGGACTTCCTCATCTGAGGAATCGCTCTCCAAAGTTACATTGGCAACACCTGCAGCTACACTAGGGGCTCTATTTTCAGGACAGCTAGGGTCCTTGGTGTGGTGTCCTGTGTTTTGACAGTTGTGACATCATACCTTGTTGGGATCCCAAATCTTACCTTGGTACCCAGTTTTAGTTTGTGAGGTGTCTTAGAGCCCTAGCTCCTTGACAGGGTATTGGGGGCTACCTAGGACTCCTTATCTTTATGAGGCTCACTGTCTCATCCACTTGTAATTACTCGGCCACATCCCAATCCATAATTATTTTCCATAGCATGCCACCTCAATTTGGACCCAGCCATATGCAAATCAGTGTTCACACTGCTCAAACGGGAACAGGCAAAGTTCTCTCTAAACCGAAACACAAGCAACCCAGGACTGTTTTTGCCCTAGTTAGGGCTCATCAGACATGTAAAGCTTGGTTCCCACGACTAAGAGAATGTCCAGATGTGGTTTCTGTGACACTGTGTAACTGGAACAAATCTTTACCTGTATTGGAAAGCTGCTTGGCAGTCCCTTATTTTGGAACTATGACCTCTTCTGCATTTTATTTAAGGATAATCCTGCTTCTGTTGTTTGTTGGAAATTCCCACACACCAGGATTCTCAAGTTAGTCTTCCACCCTATGCAGATTCTGTGTCTGTGACATCATCAGACATTGCCAGGTGGCAGAAATGGAAACATAACAAGCAGATGGTTGTTGACAGTGTCATAATGGCTCCATTCCTGCTGCCTAGGATACCGAGGATGAGAGTTCTAGATCTCAGGCAGAGTGGACACTTTCCTTGGAGACTTGGAAAGAGGAGGTTGGAGCTGTGTTAGCTTGTGAGAGCTGCAATTTCTTTAAACGCTGACATTAATTACTGCGCTTGAATACTACTACCACTGGTAAGTTCACTTATGTATTAGATTGCTTGACTGAGGGTCCTATTAAGAGTATGTGGGTGATATACTCAGTCAGCATGGGGCAGATACTTCTTCCGCCATATTACAAGTGCCTTACACTATACTACACTTGGAATATGATGGATGGGACTTCTGTTACGTTTGACTCTAAATAATTATGTTAATTTCTAACTAAAATAGAATTTAGACATTGTTCTACCTCTGAAGGCCTATGTATTTTCCAAATCCATGCGCACTTACGCACACACATACTGGGGACAAAAGATGAGACAACGTTAAAGTTAAGAGATGAGGGATTATGCATTAGGGAAATAGATGTGAGGGTATGGGGGTTAACAATTTGTGGTTTTAGGTTAAGGGTATAACAGTTAAGGTGGAGAGGTACAGGTTTGAGTTTGAAGGGTTTTGGGTATAATGTTAAGGAGTTAAAGGGTTAGGAGTAAGAGTTATGAGAGTTACAGGCGATACAGTTTAATATTGTTTGATGCACAGTATAGGTATTGACAATTCTGGGTGTAGGGTTAGTCGGTTACGGGAATAGAGATTAACACATTGGACAGTAAGGTACAGGGACAAAAGTATGATTTAAGAATTTAGGGGATCTTTTTAAGGTTATCGGGGAGAGGATTCAGGGTGTGGGTTACAGGATTAAAGAAACCCTGCTATTACATTTCTTTGATACTACAGATGAAAATGTTTTAGATATGAGGTAGGCTAATGAGAGTTTCGTGAATTTATTGCCCATCTGTAAGAAAAATATGCAGGTTCACTATTCACCAGACACATTGCACTCAATTCATTTCAAAGTAGCACACACATGACTTTCCTAGTAATTCAATTAAAAGTGGTGCAAAATAACTGGACCTATTTCTCAGTAAACAATGTGAATATCAAGGTGCAAACGCTTACACATACACCCCTTGAGTACATAGTTTTATTGTTATCTACGACAAACGTGTACGTCTCTACGATCCTCTTCTTTCTTAGCTTTCCATTAAGTACCCAAAGATACTTGTGCACCATGTGCTAGTTTACATGATTTCTCACTTCTCAAAAAGGTTATGATGTATGTTTCCATGTTTAATTTTCTTTTGTGATTGATTATGTTTGCTTTTGTATTTTTAAAACATCTAGACATGTGTTAATTGAGTGTGAAGTGTTTTAAGTGTTAGGGGCTGTAGGTTGTTAACGTTATGCCTTACCTAATTTGTGAAATTCTTTTATCGTCAAGCATTCCCTTAGTGGTTTAGAGTTGATTTGTTTTATAATAAAAAAGTTTTTTTGTGATTTATTGTCCACAAGATTCTATAGGCATCTCTATTTTTCCTTTGCTATTAAACACATTTAGGTTTTCTGGTAAGTTTTGTTTTTTGCTGCTCAGTTGGGCTGGAGTTGTTGTTATTAACCTCTGCTCCTCCTTCTGTCTGTTCATGTGAGTCTTGTCCTTGAGGACTCTCAAGTTGTACATACGTGTTATAAACCTGGGTAGTGGTACAGTAGAAGAGGAAAACCTACTGGCTGTGCTGAAATGGAAGAAGGATTACTTGTGTTCTGTTCAAACACTAGTCACCATCTAGAGCTATCTAATAAATGTTTACATTAGGCCTGGGATTGTACACCTATCAAAGAGAAAAAAGAATAGATGCTTTTGAGGTATATTTGCAGCTAATCAATATCAATGGTGATGGTTTCATATTGGTTGGTCAGCCTTACAACCCGCCAAAATATTAATATTCAGTGAGCCGGTAATGTTAGTTCTAGATGTTACGACCAGGAACAGAATGAGGTGGAGGTCACCTTTGCCCTGTATGCAAGGTCACCCCAGATTTTTCCTTCATTTGCTGAACCCGTTTTTGTTGATTTCTAGGACTCTGCGCACTTTGCTCCTGCTGATCAGTGGTAAAGTGATTTTGCTGTCCCATGAAAACAGGGCAAAATTGGCCTTCGCCTTATTGGTTACATTTACTTTACTTGTAGGACCCAAGTTTATGGGACTAAATGTAGCTGGAAATTAAATACTACTAGTGGGCTGTTGCACTCATTGTGCCCCCCCCACTGAAGAAGTGCTGCAAAACATTTCTCAGGCCTCCCACTGGAATCTGTAGTGCAGTTTTAAACTGCTGTTTCCCTGAGGTAAAACAAGCCTTTTGACAGGCCTAAACCTTCCTGTTTAACCCCTTCGGTGCTCATGACGGAACGGTTCCGTCATGAGCCACGGTTGAGCTGTGCTCATGACGGAACCGTTCCGTCATGACCACGCCCGCGCAAGATTCCGTCAGCACAGCGGCGGAATCTGCGCAGCATGGAAGGGGTTAATACTTATAAGTCACCCCTAGGTCCGACCCTAAAGGCTCATAAGGGCAGGGTGCATTGTATTTAAAAAGTAGGCCATGTTCTTTTCAGTTTTACATGCCTGGACAAAGAAAAAATCCTAAAAGCAGTTATCAATGTTGTAAAGCTAGCTCTCCCATAGACTAACACTGGGTTACCTTGTAACGCCATAACGTACATTTTGGACCTGAGAAAGAAGCACTGTTTCCACTCATATAAATTGTAATTTGAAATACTCTTTAATGGTAAAGCCAGATTTTAGGTTGTTTTCTGAAAAAGCCAATTTTAGAAATTGTGCATTTTTCTGCATAAACCAAATGTGCCTTACTGCCAAGGTCCAGGCTCACATGACTGTGAATGCATCTCCTGTGGTGTTTTGTGTATTACTTCCAGATATGGGGGCAATTTGGCCTCCTGACCAGGAAGTCCTAGACAGTTATGCTTAGTCTTCCTGCGCTTCAAAGCATAGCCTTGGGGCTTGCCCTCCCCTCCTGACTTCTAAGGGTTGCCTGCTGTGCCTTCTCTGCCTTACATCCTTCTGTCCAGGTCAGTCACTTTGGGGAGATGGCCTATCTCAACAGTTGAAGGATCTAATTGCTAATTCTCCTTTCCCCCATCTTTTTTAGTTTGGGTTCAGAAGTGCCTACCTCTGCAAATTCGAACTTAGCTAGGGCAAAACCCAGCTTACCCACAGAGGTTACCCACAGCTTGAGTAACCCCACCTTGATCAACAGGGTCAGAGGGCCTAAGTTGCTATTTGGAATGGGACTAGGCCACCATGCCAAGGGCAGTGCTGCCTGCCATGAAGGGTAACATCCAGTAGAGGCCACTGACAGCTGTCAGTGCCCAGAACCACACTTTTAGCTCTTCACTGTTAGGTGAAGGGGTTAACTTACAGGCTTCTTTGGGTTCTGGTGGCTTGTCTGCTGTTTTAGTGTACGGGTCACTAAACTTTGTAGCGAACACGCTTCATCCACCCTCTGTTCTGCAGTCTGAGGAGGCACAAACTCAGGCTGGACAGTTTTCTGACTAGTCAGGTCTTTTTGTGGGCTAGGGAGCACTTCACCAGTGCCAAGTTTAGAGTTCTCCCTTACGGTATAGAATATCCCTGGCCCACTGGAACTGTCGCTAACAGTTGTCCACCTTTCCTACACATTCTCTTCTTTTTCCTTTGGGGCTTATCTGCACTAACTGCATATTCAGCACCCCCCGCAAAAGTTCCTTGGATGAGGTCTGGCACTTGACCAGTACCTCACTTTGTCTCAGAACAACCTCTGAGTGGTCATTTCCAAGGAGACAGTCAAAGGGAGGTCTTTATGGACTACCATCTTTCTCCAACTAAGGGACCCAGCTATTTATTTCTAGGGGCACTACAGCAACAGGCCTAACAGTGACCTTCCCTTGGAAGTCACTAGGAGGACTTCTTCATCTGAGGAATCACTCTCCAAAGCTACACTGGCAACACCTGAAGCAACACTAGGGGCTCTATTTTTAGGACCGCTAGGGTCTTTGGTGTGGTGTCCTGTCTTTTGACAGTTGTGACACCATACCTTGTTGGGGTCCCAACTCTTACCTTGGTACCTAGTTTTAGTTTGTGAGGTGTATTTGGACCCACCCTCCTGGACCTCTGCAAATTCTAACGTAGCAAGGGCAAAACCCAGCTTACCCACAGAGGTTACCCACAATTTGAGTAACCCCACCATGACCAATAGGGTCAGGAGGCCTAACTTGCTCTTTGGCATGGGACTAGGCCACCATGCCAAGGACAGTGCTGCCAAGCAGGCTAACATCCAGC
Source organism: Triturus cristatus (assembly GCF_964204655.1). Lineage (NCBI taxonomy): Eukaryota > Metazoa > Chordata > Amphibia > Caudata > Salamandridae > Triturus > Triturus cristatus. The sequence continues at coordinate 80,116,606 of NC_140582.1, read as the reverse complement.
AGAGGCCACTGACAGCTATCAGTGCCGAGAACCACACTTTTAGCTCTTCACTGCTAGGTGAAGAGGCTAGCTGATAGGCTTCTTTGGGTTCCGGTAGGATGTCTACTTTTTTAGGGTACGGGCCACTAAACTTTGTAGTGAACACCCTTCTTCCACCATTTGTTCTGCCAGCTGAGGAGCCACCAACTCAGGCGTGTGGGTTTCCTGACTAGTCAGGTCTTTTTGTGGGCTTGGGAGCACTTCACCAGTGCAAATTTTGGAGTTTTCCCTTACTGGTATATAATCTCCCTTGCCCACTGGTACTGTTGCTTACAGTTGTCCACCTTCCCTACACTGTCTCTTCTTTTTCCTTTGGGGCTTATCTGCACTAACTGTAGGTCCAGAACCCCCCCACAAGTTCCTTGGATGAGGTCTGGCACTGCACCAGTAACTCACTTTGGCTCAGACCAACCTCTGAGTGGTCATTCCCAAGGAGACAATCAATCAAAGGGAGGTCTTTATTAACAACCACCTTTCTCTAACTAAGGGACCCAACTCTTTCTGGGGGCACTACAGCCAAAGGCCTAACAGTTATCTGCCCTGGGATAGCCCTTATTTTTTTGTTTCCCCTGGGACATTCTGGTTTGAGAGTACCAACCTTTCATGCACCACAGTGTGACTGGCACAGGTATCTCTCAGGGCAGTGGCCGGGATGCCATTCACCAGTAGGTGGTGGGAGTGTCTACTCCCCTCTGGAATCGCCAACTCACCTTTTGGGTCCATTTTCCAGTTGAAAGCTAGGAGGACTTCCTCATCTGAGGAATCGCTCTCCAAAGTTACATTGGCAACACCTGCAGCTACACTAGGGGCTCTATTTTCAGGACAGCTAGGGTCCTTGGTGTGGTGCCCTGTGTTTTGACAGTTGTGACATCATACCTTGTTGGGATCCCAAATCTTACCTTGGTACCCAGTTTTAGTTTGTGAGGTGTCTTAGAGCCCTAGCTCCTTGACAGGGTATTGGGGGCTACCTAGGACTCCTTATCTTTATGAGGCTCACTGTCTCATCCACTTGTAATTAATCGGCCACATCCCAATCCATAATTATTTTCCATAGCATGCCACCTCAATTTGGACCCAGCCATATGCAAATCAGTGTTCACACTGCTCAAACGGGAACAGGCAAAGTTCTCTCTAAACCGAAACACAAGCAACCCAGGACTGTTTTTGCCCTAGTTAGGGCTCATCAGACATGTAAAGCTTGGTTCCCACGACAAAGAGAATGTCCAGATGTGATTTCTGTGACACTGTGTAACTGGAACAAATCTTTACCTGTATTGGAAAGCTGCTTGGCAGTCCCTTATTTTGGAACTATGACCTCTTCTGCATTTTATTTAAGGATAATCCTGCTTCTGTTGTTTGTTGGAAATTCCCACACACCAGGATTCTCAAGTTAGTCTTCCACCCTATGCAGATTCTGTGTCTGTGACATCATCAGACATTGCCAGGTGGCAGAAATGGAAACATAACAAGCAGATGGTTGTTGACAGTGTCATAATGGCTCCATTCCTGCTGCCTAGGATACCGAGGATGAGAGTTCTAGATCTCAGGCAGAGTGGACACTTTCCTTGGAGACTTGGAAAGAGGAGGTTGGAGCTGTGTTAGCTTGTGAGAGCTGCAATTTCTTTAAACGCTGACATTAATTACTGCGCTTGAATACTACTACCACTGGTAAGTTCACTTATGTATTAGATTGCTTGACTGAGGGTCCTATTAAGAGTATGTGGGTGATATACTCAGTCAGCATGGGGCAGATACTTCTTCCGCCATATTACAAGTGCCTTACACTATACTACACTTGGAATATGATGGATGGGACTTCTGTTACGTTTGACTCTAAATAATTATGTTAATTTCTAACTAAAATAGAATTTAGACATTGTTCTACCTCTGAAGGCCTATGTATTTTCCAAATCCATGCGCACTTACGCACACACATACTGGGGACAAAAGATGAGACAACGTTAAAGTTAAGAGATGAGGGATTATGCATTAGGGAAATAGATGTGAGGGTATGGGGGTTAACAATTTGTGGTTTTAGGTTAAGGGTATAACAGTTAAGGTGGAGAGGTACAGGTTTAAGTTTGAAGGGTTTTGGGTATAATGTTAAGGAGTTAAAGGGTTAGGAGTAAGAGTTATGAGAGTTACAGGCGATACAGTTTAATATTGTTTGATGCACAGTATAGGTATTGACAATTCTGGGTGTAGGGTTAGTCGGTTAAGGGAATAGAGATTAACACATTGGACAGTAAGGTACAGGGACAAAAGTATGATTTAAGAATTTAGGGGATCTTTTTAAGGTTATCGGGGAGAGGATTCAGGGTGTGGGTTACAGGATTAAAGAAACCCTGCTATTACATTTCTTTAATACTACAGATGAAAATGTTTTAGATATGAGGTAGGCTAATGAGAGTTTCGTGAATTTATTGCCCATCTGTAAGAAAAATATGCAGGTTCACTATTCACCAGACACATTGCACTCAATTCATTTCAATGTAGCATGCACATGACTTTCCTAGTAATTCAATTAAAAGTGGTGCAAAATAACTGGACCTATTTCTCAGTAAACAATGTGAATATCAAGGTGCAAACGCTTACACATACACCCCTTGAGTACATAGTTTTATTGTTATCTACGACAAACGTGTACGTCTCTACGATCCTCTTCTTTCTTAGCTTTCCATTAAGTACCCAAAGATACTTGTGCACCATGTGCTAGTTTACATGATTTCTCACTTCTCAAAAAGGTTATGATGTATGTTTCCATGTTTAATTTTCTTTTGTGATTGATTATGTTTGCTTTTGTATTTTTAAAACATCTAGACATGTGTTAATTGAGTGTGAAGTGTTTTAAGTGTTAGGGGCTGTAGGCTGTTAACGTTATGCCTTACCTAATTTGTGAAATTCTTTTATCGTCAAGCATTCCCTTAGTGGTTTAGAGTTGATTTGTTTTATAAGAAAAAAGTTTTTTTGTGATTTATTGTCCACAAGATTCTATAGGCATCTCTATTTTTCCTTTGCTATTAAACACATTTAGGTTTTCTGGTAAGTTTTGTTTTTTGCTGCTCAGTTGGGCTGGAGTTGTTGTTATTAACCTCTGCTCCTCCTTCTGTCTGTTCATGTGAGTCTTGTCCTTGAGGACTCTCAAGTTGTACATACGTGTTATAAACCTGGGTAGTGGTACAGTAGAAGAGGAAAACCTACTGGCTGTGCTGAAATGGAAGAAGGATTACTTGTGTTCTGTTCAAACACTAGTCACCATCTAGAGATATCTAATAAATGTTTACATTAGGCCTGGGATTGTACACCTATCAAAGAGAAAAAAGAATAGATGCTTTTGAGGTATATTTGCAGCTAATCAATATCAATGGTGATGGTTTCATATTGGTTGGTCAGCCTTACAACCCGCCAAAATATTAATATTCAGTGAGCCGGTAATGTTAGTTCTAGATGTTACGACCAGGAACAGAATGAGGTGGTGGTCACCTTTGCCCTGTATGCAAGGTCACCCCAGATTTTTCCTTCATTTGCTGAACCCGTTTTTGTTGTTTTCTGGGACTCTGCGCACTTTGCTCCTGCTGATCAGTGGTAAAGTGATTTTGCTGTCCCATAAAAACAGGGTAAAATTGGCCTTCGCCTTACTGGTCACATTTACTTTACTTGTAGGACTCAAGTTTATGGGACTAAATGTACCTGGAAATTAAATACTACTAGTGGGCTGTTGCACTCATTGTGCCCCCCCCCCCCCCCCCAACTGAAGAAGCGCTGCAAAACATGTCTCAGGCCTCCCACTGGAATCTGTAGTGCAGTTTTAAACTGTTGTTTTCCTGAGGTAAAACAAGCCTTTTGACAGGCCTAAACCTTCCTGTTTAATACTTATAAGTCACCCCTAAGTCCGACCCTAAAGGCTCATATGGGCAGGGTGCATTGTATTTAAAACGTAGGCCATGTTTTTTTCAGTTTTACATGCCTGGACAAAGAAAAAATCCTAAAAGCAGTTATCAATGTTGTAAAGCTAGCTCTCCCATAGACTAACACTGGGTTACCTTGTAACGCCATAACGTACATTTTGGACCTGAGACAGAAGCACTGTTTACACTCATATAAATTGTAATTTGAAATACTCTTTAATGGTAAAGCCAGATTTTAGGTTGTTTTCTGAAAAAGCCAATTTTAGAAATTGTGCATTTTTCTGCATAAACCAAATGTGCCTTACTGCCAAGGTCCAGGCTCACATGAGTGTGAATGCATCTCCTGTGGTGTTTTGTGTATTACTTCCAGATATGGGGGCAATTGGCCTCCTGACCAGGAAGTCCTAGACAGTTGTGCTCAGCCTTACAGAGCTTCAAAGCATAGCCTTGGGGCTTGCCCACCCCTCCTGACTTCTAAGGGTTGCCTGCTGTGCCACTGACAAATACAGCTCACAACAAGGCATGTCTACACTGTGTTACCCTAGACAGTGTGGCACCAAACACAGGAAAGAGGGAATTTTAGACAAAGGAGACATCCCTCGCCCGCAGGCCGGCACTGAGAATGAAAGTGGCACTTTCAAAACCTCTCATCAAAACACTGCTGGACCTGTGGAAGATTCAGGAAAAGGACTGCCCTGCTATCTGAAGAAGGCAAAGGGGACCTGCTTGTCTTAAACTAAGGCTCTGCAGAACTGATTCCAAGAGTCAGTTGACTGACCTCCTGTTTGAGCTACATGGAAAAAACAAGCTTCCAGAGGACTCCCTGCAACTGTCAAGCTGACCAGCACCAAATGGAACTGCCTGGACCTGCATGAGCCCTGGTACTGGCCTCTGCTGGAGTGTGCGCTGATCCCCAAGAGGTGCCCATCCAGGTCCTGGACCTCTGGCAGGCATCAGAGTGTTCTCTTCTTGCCTGAAAACCACAGGTCCTGAGTCCCAAGTGAAGGTTCTAAGGTTTTTGGTCCCTGTGCGACTGGTTGAAATGTCACATGGATGACCTCAGAATGAATCTACCCTTTGTGGCTTGGGGGCCAGTGATTCAGGGCTTTCAATCATCTCTATTCAGACCTTTGCTAACTGATTCCAGCTAATAATGCTTTGAACAGACATTTTAACAGAACACTTCTTTGCAAGACAAGGCACTAGGGGGCATATTAACGCGGCGCTTTTGCGTCCATTTTCGGGCGAAAAGCGGCGATAATTTCATCGCCTTATCAGCAAAGACATGTTATCGCGTGTCTTGCTGACTTAGCGCCCGTTTGCAGCACGCCTCCGATCGCATCGCTAATGAGATGCAAAGGAGGCGTGCCTGACAAGACTCCCTTGGGAAAATTTCGCAAAGGCAGCTTTGCGATATTAACAAGGGAGGGTAGCGATTTTTAAAATCGCGTTAAGTATGCCTTAACGCAGGAATTTAACGTCTGTTAAATTCCTGACTAAGGCATACTTAACATGAGGGGTGGTTTTGTGGCCAAGACCACAGGCCCTATCATATAGGATATCGCCGTTTTCCACCATGGAAAACGGCGATATCCCAACTATCTCTGCAATTTTTATCGCCTCGGCGATGCGTGTTGTTAATAACGCGCACACCGGGCGATAAATTCCAGAGATAGCCGACGATAAATATGCAAGTGCTAAGCACGCTTTGCGATATTTATCGCCGGCCCTTGTTAATATGCCCCTAGGAATTTCATGTGCACCTTGCAACAGAAAGTTATTGTCACAGTGTGCTATCATAGTTGTATATTTTCCCCAAAATGATTTAGCTATAAAGGACACAGTTCTTCAAGTTTAAGCTGAACCACAAAGGATCATCATCCTTTACATGTAGTGTTCTTCCTATTAGCTGAATATTATTTGTGATCAAATTAATCATGTAATCCACAAATAAATGCTAAAGCTGACTATTGAATCAGATCCATTGAAATTTCTCATGGATCAATGTAACATTTATGACTAGCAAGCATTTCACACAACTGCCAAGTTTTGCACCCAGGGATCCCAAGTTGCATCAAATAGAAAATAAGATGGAAGCTTGAGTTGTCTATAATGCATCCCAGTATCTTGATACAAAAATCATTGCTTTACTCAATGATAAGCCTGGTATTTTGCCTCCCACCACACCTTTCTTCAAATCTTTTTACTGCCTAAACATGACAAAATAATATCTGGCCTCCGACCACTCTACCGCACCTCTCTCTACAGTTTTCCTTCCCCTCCACACTCAAAGCTGTGCTCTCTGCTCTCCATCCAAGGCTTACAGGGTCTTTGAGAGACCTGTCAGGATAGCCTGGAAGGGATATATCAGTTTGCAACAGTGTGAAACAACATTTGTCTCCCAGGTTTCCCAAGTCATAGCAATATCAGGAGTTTGGAATCTGGTATTCATGCTAATGACTCTCTGTGATAGTCAAACATAAAATATTGATGGCTGGTGAGCAAGTCACATTACTTTGTACATTACTTTTCAGATTACTTTTCAAGTTACCTTTTCTGCTCAGTTTGATATGCCTAAATATCACATTGGGACATTTTCTATAGAAAAGGTAAGTAAATCAGTTTTTGTAGATATGCAGTTTCTTAGGGTTTCATCCAAACCAACTCCACGCTTAGAACAATTTTCACAAGAAAGCAGTCAATGCAGTCGTATGGGAGAAAACAATGTTATCGGTTTCTAGGTAAGTACTTAGGTTTGGAAGTTGGTTTACTGGGTTAGGCCAGGGTTCCCCCAGGGTAAAGGATGCACTCTCAAAGCACCCTCAGCTGCACTAGGGGGGCCGGGTGTAGAGTGCTGAGGCCCAATGTTATCCAATTGTGGTTAGGGGTCCTCCGTTTGGTGGCTGCTCACGAGGAGGCCACAAGGTTGTGGGAGTAAAGCTCCTATACTTAAGCTCAGGGTAAATGGGGATTCGAGTTAGCACATGAAGTGCAACCACAGCGGCACATGGCTGGCTGCAGGGTACTATTTTGGCATCTGGTGCCCTGTTGTTTTCAAAGGGAGTTGCCGGTTTTGGATTTTGGCTGCAGGCTAGGTCCAGGAAGTCTTCCAAGATGAGCCGTACAGAGTTTGCAGGTGACGATAGGCAGTCCTGTAGGGGTCAACCTATGGTGCACTCGACTCTGGAGAGCCGGGGGACCTCACTAGGAAGGGTGAGCCACTCAGACTCAGGCCGTAGGTGTCAGGTGAAGTGGTGGTTCCAGACGTCCGGTTTCTTTGTCCTCAGCATGCTCGGAGTCCTTTCTTTGGTGATTCTGTTGAACAGAGCTGCTGTTCATGGGAGATCCGATCTTTGTTGAAGGCAGTAAGTCCTCCTATGGGTACTAGAGGTTTTCTGGCTGCAGGACAAGGCAATTTTTGGCACAGGATCTCTAGAAACTGCAGACGGGCCGGTAGGGCTGGGACCAAGTCAGTTCTTCTCTACATTCTCCTCTGCTGGGCATCTTTTTTTCCTCCTTCCTTGTAGGTTGGGGAAATCAGTCTCCTTGGTTTATGACTGCCCTCTAAATGCTGGAGTTTTAGGGCATTTTAGGGGTCTCGCGGTCAGTAGCCAATGGGCTACTGACCTAAGGCTGACTATACCCGTGGTGTGCTTACCCCACGTGGGGGAGTGGGCACAGTCCCTAATCCTGATTGAAGAGTTCCTGCCATCTGCAAGATGGTGGGCACTGAAGAGTGGGCTTCACCTCCCCTCCCCCACCTGAGGGGTGGAGTTGGCAAAAGTTAGCGCACCTTCTGGGCTGTTGTGAGTTTTCCCAATTGTATTTCTGCCAAGAAGGAGGAGAAGCAGGAAGGGGACCTGCTCCTGATAGCAGAAGAGGCATTGGGTTGTGTTACAAAGGCAGCAAGACCTTTGAAGCTCCCCTGCCACAGATAGCTCTTCCTGACCTGGGGGAGGTGTGACCACCTCCGCCCAGGAAAGGCTTTGTTTCTGGGCTCAGGGATCGAAGGCTCCCACCCCAAGGGTCCAGAAACATGTCTGAAGGTGACAAGCTGGTGTTTAGCTAGTTGCATTTCAGGGGGCATCTCTAAGATGCCCTCTGCGTGCATGTTATATTAAATCACACACTGACATCAGTGTTGGTTTATTATACTGAGACTTTTTCTACCAAACTTACCAAACTTCAGTAAAGCCATTATGGTGCTGTGGAGTTCATAATGACAAACTCCCAGACCATATACTCTTTATGGCTTTACTGCACTTCCAATGTCTAAGAGTGGACTTCGACACTGTAGGAGTACAGTGCTCATGCAACTGTACCCTCAGCAGTGGTATAGTGCACTGAGCTAGAAGGGTGTCTGTCCTATACCATAGGCAGTGTGTTGCAGGCATAGTACACAGTAATGTGCGCCATTTCGACACTATACTTTTCTCTGCACCAAAACATGCAGCCTGCAATGGCAGTGTGTGTATGTTAAGATACAGGACCCTCTAAGGGTGGCACAATGTGTGCTGCAGCCCTTAAAGGCCTTCCCTGATCACATTACCCTTGGTACACAGAGTACCTTTTACAAGGGACTTACATGTGGCCAGAGAGATGCTGATTGGGGGTACAAAGGTAGAGTTTTGGGAAAGAACAAAGGCCCTGGGAACCTGATTGGCAGGGACCCAGTTCACATCAAGTCAAAGTGCATCAGAAATCTGACAACAAGTGGGGGGTTACTGCAATAGAAGCCAAGCTTCCTACACAAGTCCCTCCTCCACCAGCTCAAGGGACAGGAGAATCAGCCAAACCTGGGAGAGTCTTCTGAGCCTTTTTTCAGGCGAGGAAGAGTAGAGTAAGTGGTTTGAATGTTGCAGGGCCTTCTCTGCTTTACATCCTTCTATCCAAGTCAGTCACTTTGGGAGATGGCCTATCTCAACAGTTGAAGGACCTAATTCCTAATTCTCCTTTCCCCCATCTTTTTTAGTTTGGGTTCAGAAGTGCCTACCTCTGCAAATTCGAACTTAGCTATGGCAAAAACTAGCTGTCCCACAGAGGTTACCCACAGCTTGAGTAACCCCACCTTGACCAACAGGGTCAGAGGGCCTAACTTGCTATTTGGAATGGGACTAGGCCACCATGCCAAGGGCAGTGCTGCCTGCCATGAAGGGTAACATCCAGTAGAGGCCACTGACAGCTGTCAGTGCCCAGAACCACACTTTTAGCTCTTCACTGTTAGGTGAAGGGGTAAACTTACAGGCTTCTTTGGGTTCTGGTGGCCTGTCTGCTGCTTTAGGGTACGGGTCACTAAACTTTGTAGCGAACACGCTTCATCCACCCTCTGTTCTGCAGTCTGAAGAGCCACAAACTCAGGCTGGACAGTTTCTGACTAGTTAGGTCTTTTTGTGGGCGAGGGAGCACTTCACCAGTGCCAAGTTTAGAGTTCTCCCTTACGGTATAGAATATCCCTGGCCCACTGGAACTGTTGCTAACAGTTGTATACCTTTCCTACACATTCTCTTCTTTTTCCTCTGGGGCCTATCTGCACTAACTGCATGTTCAGCACCCCCCCCACAAAAGTTCCTTGGATGAGGTCTGGCACTTGACCAGTACCTCACTTTGTCTCAGAACAACCTCTGAGTGGTCATTTCCAAGGAGACAGTCAAAGGGAGGTCTTTATGGACTACCATCTTTCTCCAACTAAGGGACCCAGCTATTTATTTCTAGGGGCACTACAGCCACAGGCCTAACAGTGACCTCCCCTGGGATGTCACTAGGGGGACTTCCTCATCTGAGGAATCACTCTCCAACTGGCAACACCTGAAGCAACACTAGAGGTTCTATTTTGAGGACAGCTAGGGTCCTTGGTGTGGTGTCATGTGTTTTGACAGTTGTGACATCGTACCTTGCTGGGATCCCAAATCTTACCTTGGTACCCAGTTTTAGTTTGTGAGGTGTCTTAGGGCCCTAGCTCCTGGACAGGGTTTTGGGGGGCTACCTGGGACTCCTAACTTTTATCTTTTAAAGGTTCACTGTCTCATCCACTGGTAATTATTCGGGCCGCATACCCAATCCATAACTATTTTCCATAGCATGCCACCTCAATTTGGACCCAGCCATATGCAAATCAGTCTTGACACTGCTCCAACGGGAACAGGCAAAGTTCTCCCTGAACCGAAACACAAGCAACCCAGGACTGGTTTTGCCCTAGTTAGGGCTCATCAGACATGTATAGTTTGGTTCTCATGACACAGAGAATGTCCAGATCTCGGGCCCGATTCACAGAACTAACTTAAGACAAAATCCTAAACTTACTACTTTTGGGATTCACAGAAGGCATTTAGTAGTAGTAAAGTTAGGATTTTGTCTTAAGTCTGTCTTAATTCTTTTCTAAGTTTGTCTTAATGTTGTCTAAAGTCTGTCTTAAGTCTGTCTTAAGTCTGTCCTAAGTTTGTCTTAAGTTTGTCTTAAGGCTGTCCTAAGTCTGTCTTAAGTCTTTCTTAAGTCAAACTTAAGACAAAATCCTAACTTTACTACTACTAAATGCCTTCTGTGAATACCAAAAGTAATAGGACAGACTTAAGACAGACTTAAGACAGACTTAAGACAGACTTGAGACAGACTTGAGACAGACTTAAGACAAACTAAGGACAGACTTAAGACAGACTTAAGACAGACTTAAGACAAACTTAAGACAGACTTAAGACAGATTTAAGACAAACTGAGGACAGACTTAAGACAGACTTAAGACAGACTTAAGACAAAATCCAAACTTTACTACTACTAAATGCCTTCTGTGAATACCAAAAGTAGTAAGTTTAGGATTTTTTCTTAATGTAGTTCTGTGAATCGGGCCCAGTGTAACTTGAACAAATCTTTACCTGTATTGGAAAGCTTCTTGGCAGTCCCTTATTTAGGAACTATGACCTCTTCTGCATTTTATTTAAGTATAATCCTGCTTCTTTTGTTTGTTGGAATTTCCAACACACCAGGATTCTCAAGTTAGTCTTCCACCCTATGCAGATTCTGTGTCTGTGACATCATCAGACATTGCCAGGTGGCAGAAATGGAAACATAACAAGCAGATGGTTGTTGACAGTGTCATAATGGCTCCATTCCTGCTGCCTAGGATACCGAGGATGAGAGTTCTAGATCTCAGGCACAGTGGACACTTTCCTTGGAGACTTGGAAAGAGGAGGTTGGAGCTGTGTTAGCTTGTGAGAGCTGCAATTTCTTTAAACGCTGACATTAATTACTGCGCTTGAATACTACTACCACTGGTAAGTTCACTTATGTATTAGATTGCTTGACTGAGGGTCCTATTAAGATTATGTGTGTGCTATACTCAGTCAAAATGGGGCAGATACTTCTTCCGCCATATTAAAAGTGCCTTAGAGTATACTACGCTTGGAATATGACGGATGGGACTTCTGCTACGTTTGACTCAGTTCAATATGTTCATTTTCAACTAAAATAGAATTTAGACATTGCTATACCTCTGAAGGCCTATGTATTTTCAAAATCGATGCACACTTACACACACACATACATGGGACAAAAGATGAGACTTAACGTTAAAATTAAGGGATGAGGGATTATGCATTAGTGAAATAGATGTGAGGGTATGGGGGTTAACAATTTGTGGTTTTAGGCTAAGGGTATAACAGTTAAGGTGGAGAGGTACAGCTTTAAGTTTTAAGGGTTTTGGGTATAATGTTAAGGAGTTAAAGGGTTAGGACTAGAGTAAGAGTTATGACAGTTACAGGCGATACAGTTTAATATTGTTTGATGCACAGTATAGGTATAGACAATTCTGGGTGTAGGGTTAGTCGGTTAAGGGAATAGAGTTTAACACATTGGAGAGTAAGGTATAGGGACAAAAGTATGATTTAAGTATTTACGGGATCTTTTTAAGGTTATCGGGGAGAGGATTCAGGGTGTGGGTTACAGGATTAAAGAAACCCTGCTATTACATTTCTTTAATACTACAGACAGAAATGTTTTAGATATGAGGTACGCTAAGGAGTTTTTCGTGAATTTATTGCCCATCTGTAAGAAAAATATGAAGGTTCACTATTCACCAGTAACATTGCACTCAATGCATTTCAATGTAGCATGCACATGACTTTCCTGGTAATTCAATTAGACGTGTTGCAAAATAACTGGACCTATTTCTCAGTAAACAATGTGAATATCAAGGTGCAAACAGTCACACACACACCCCTTGAGTACATAGTTTTATTGTTATCTACGACAAACATGTACATCTCACGATCCTCTTCTTTCTAGTTTTCCATTAAGTACCCAAAGATATTTGTGCACCATGTGCTAGTTTATATGATTTCTCACTTTGCAAAAAGGTTATGATTTATGATTCCATGTTTAATTTTCTTTTGTAATTGATTATGTTTGCTTTTGTATTTTTTAAACATCTAGACATGTATTAATTGAGTGTGAAGTGTTTTAAGTGATAGGGGCTGTAGGCTGTTAATGGTACGCCTTACCTAATTTCTGAAATTATTTTATCGTCAAACATTCCCTTAGTGGTTTAGAGTTGATTTTTTTTTTATGAAAAAAGATTTTTTTGTGATTTATTGTACACAAGATTCTATAGGCATCTCTATTTTTGCTTTGCTATTGCACACATTCAAGTTTTCTGGTAAGTTTTGTTTTTTGCTGCTCAGTTGGGCTGGAGTTGTTGTTATTAACCTCTGCTCCTCCTTCTGTCTGTTCATGTGAGTCTTGTCCTTGAGGACTCTCAAGTTGTACATACGTGTTATAAACCTGGGTAGTGGTACAGAAGAAGAGGAAAACCTACAGGTTGTGCTGAAATGGAAGAAGGATTACTTGTGTTCTGTTCAAACATGAGCCACCATCTAGGGAAATCTAATAAATTATTACATTAGGCCTGGGCTTGTATACCTATCGAAGAGAAAAAAGAATAGATGCTTTTGAGGTATATTTGCAGCTAATTAATGTCAATGGTGATGGCTTCATATTGGTTGGTCAGCCTTACAACCCGCCAAAATATTAATATTCAGTGAGCCGGTAATGTTAGTTCTAGATGTTATGACCAGGAATAGAATGAGGTGGTGGTTACCTTTGCCCTGTATGCAAGGTCACCCCAGATTTTTTCCTTCATTTCCTGAACCCGTTTTTGTTGTTTTCTGGGACTCTGCGCACTTTGCTCCTGCTGATCAGTGGTAAAGTGATTTTGCTGTCCCATGAAAACAGGGTAAAATTGGCCTTCGCCTTACTGGTTGCATTTATTTGACTTGTAGGACCCAAGCTTATGGGACTAAATGTACCTAGGGCCTGAAAATTAAATGCTACTAGTGAGCTGTAGCACTCATTGTGCCCCCACCCCCACTGAAGAAGCGCCCCAAAACATGTCTCAGGCCTCCCACTGGAATCTGTAGTGCAGTTTTAAACTGCTGTTTCCCTGAGGTAAAACAAGCCTTTTGCCAGGCCTAAACCTTCATGTTTAATACTTATAAGTCACCCCTAAGTCCGACCCTAAAGGCTCATAGGGCAGGGTGCATTGTATTTAAAAAGTGGGCCTTGTTTATTTCAGTTTTACATGCCTGGACAAAGAAAAAATCCTAAAAGCAGTTTTCAATTTTGTAAAGCTAGCTCTCCCATAGACTTAAACTGGGTTACCTTGTTACGCCATAACTTACATTTTGGACCTGGGAAAAAAACACTGTTTCCATTCAAATAAATAGACATTTGAAATACTCTTTAGTGGTAAAGCCAGATTTTAAGTTGTATTCTGAAAAAAACAATTTTAGAAAGTGTGCATTTTTCTGCATAAACCAAATGTGCCTTACTGCCAAGGTCCAGGCTCACTTGACTGTGAATGCCTCTCCTGTGGTGTTTTGTGTATTACTTCCAGATATGGGGGCAAAGGGCCTCCTGGCCAGGAAGTCCTAGACAGTTGTGCTCAGCCTTACTGAGCTTCAAAGCATAGCCTTGGGGCTTGCCCACCCCTTCCTGACTTCTAAGGGTTGCCTGCTGTGCCACTGACAAATGCAGCTCACAACAAGGCATGTCTACACTTTGTTACACTAGACAGTGTGGAGCCAAACACGGGAAGGGAATTTTAGACAAAGCATCCCTCGCCCGCAGGCCGGCACTGATAATGAAAGTGGCACTTTCAAAACCTCTCATCAAAACACTGCTGGACCTGTGGACGATTCAGGAAAAGGGCTGCCCTGCTATCTGAAGAAGGCAAATGGGACCTGCTTGTCTTAAATTAAGGCTTTGCAGAACTGATTCCAAGAGTCAGTTGACTGACCTCCTATTTGAGCTACATGGAAAAAACAAGCTTCCAGAGGACTCCCTGCAACTGTCAAGCTGACCAGCACCAAATGGAACTGCCTGGACCTGCCTGAGCCCTGGTACTGGCCTCTGCTGGAGTGAGCGCTGATCCCCAAGAGGTGCCCATCCAGGTCCTGGACCTCTGGCAGTCATCAGAGTGTTCTCTACTTGCCTGAAAACCACAGGTCCTGAGTCCCAAGTGAAGCTTCTAAGGTTTTTGGTCCCTGTGCGACTGGATGAAATGTCACATGGATGACCTCAGAATGAATCTACCCTTTGTGGCTTGGGGGCCAGTGATTCAGGGCTTTCAATCATCTCTATTCAGACCTTTACTAACTGATTCCAGCTAATAATGCTTTGAACAGACATTTTAACAGAACACTTCTTTGCAAGACAAGGAACTAGGGGGCATATTAACAAGGCGGCGATATGAAATTATCGCCGCTTTTGCATCCGTTTTCGGGCGAAAAGCGGCGATAATTTCATCGCCTTATCAGCAAAGACATGCTATCACGTGTCTTGCTGACTTAGCGCCCGTTTGCAGCACGCCTCCGATCGCATCGCTAATGAGATGCAAAGGAGGCGTGCCTGACAAGACTCCCTCGGGAAAATATCACGAAGGCAGCTTCGCGATATTAACAAGGGAGGGTAGCGATTTTTAAAATCGCGTTAAGTATGCCTTAACGCAGGAATTTAACGTCTGTTAAATTCCTGACTAAGGCATACTTAACATGGGGGGTGGTTTTGTGGCTAAGACCACAGGCCCTATCATATAGGATATCGCCGTTTTCCACCATGGAAAACGGCGATATCCCAACTATCTCTGCAATTTTTATCGCCTCGGCAATGTGTGTTGTTAATAACGCGCAAACCGGGCGATAAATTCCAGAGATAGCCGGCGATAAATATGCAAGCGCTAAGCCCGCTTTGCGATATTTATCGCCGGCTCTTGTTAATATGCCCCTAGGAATTTCATGTGCACCTTGCAACAGAAAGTTATTGTCACAGTGTGCTATCATAGTTGTATATTTTCCCCAAAATGATTTAGCTATAAAGGACACAGTTCTTCAAGTTTAAGCTGAACCACAAAGGATCATCATCCTTTACATGTTGTGTTCTTCCTATTAGCTGAATATTATTTGTGATCAAATTAATCATGTAATCCACAAATAAATGCTAAAGCTGACTATTGAATCAGATCCATTGAAATTTCTCATTGATCAATGTAACATTTATGACTAGCAAGCATTTCACACAACTGCCAAGTTTTGCACCCAGGGATCCCAGGTTACATCAA
The DNA here is from genome assembly GCF_964204655.1 of Triturus cristatus. Lineage (NCBI taxonomy): Eukaryota > Metazoa > Chordata > Amphibia > Caudata > Salamandridae > Triturus > Triturus cristatus. Next base: position 80,101,057 of record NC_140582.1, on the reverse strand, counting down.
ATAGAAAATAGGATGGAAGCTTGAGTTGTCTTTAATGCATCCCAGTATCCTGATACAAAAACCATTGCTTTACAAGACTGTGTAAGTTTCCGTAGAAGTAAGTGTGGTGGTGTGTGTATAACTGTATATGCAAGTAAATGTATGTTTGATTCTTTATTAGCATGAGTGACTATGTGTGTGAGTAACTCTATGGATGAGTGGCATTGTGTTACAGGATGTATAGGTGTATGAGTACATATAATGAGTGAGTACATGTATGAGTGACTGTATAGGACTGTTGTTGAATGAGTGGATGTGTATGTGGATCTTAGAATTACTGAAGAGGTTGTTGTAACTGGTATTGGCATGTCCATTGTTTTGAAAATGTTAGTCTCTATTTTTGAATGTGTGTATCAAAGGTTATATTAGGGTGAGAGGAGGTCTGCCACTCTATCACAAGGATGATGTCATCAGTGATGTCATCAGTGATGTAATTTGAGATATCATCAGTGATGTCATGAGTGATGTCACTGACCATGTCATGAGTGATGTAATATGTGACGTCATCAGCAGTGCATTGCGGGCGCGCGAGTTATAGTTAGCTGAACTAACTATAACGGGGGAATTTCAATGGTTTTGTACAAGTGAAAAGTCCAGCTAACTATAACACCCCTGAAACCTATGGTTTTTTCAGTGAATTTCTGAGGTTTTTTAAATGCTAATTCCTAACTATAACGTGCCTGAAACCTATGGTTTTTTCTGTGAATTTCAAAGGTTTTTTAAATGCTAATTTCTAACTATGCCTACAGAGATAGGACATGTGAAGAAAGAAGAAAAAATGCACAGAAAGAAAAAAAAGAAGTGCAGAAAGAAGCAACAGAAGTCCTCAAAGACGAAGAAAAGTGCAGGAAGAAGGATAACGTGCAGAAAGAACAAAAGGAAGAGCAGAAAGAAGCCTTGTTGCAAAATCATCCTGTACCCTCAACTTTTTCAGACGGATACTGGTGGTAACTGAGTCTGACTAACCAGTCCTAGAGCCAGTGCTATGTTAAAAGACACTTAGAATACAGTGAAAACACCTACATACACTAGGGAACATTATGCGTTGGGGTCCCCCTGTGATTAGCATGACCTCCTCTGTAAGCCCCTAGTATATAATAGGGCAGGGGGATTAAAACTACCTCTTAAAACAGGCCACAGGGCGTTTTTGCACACGTTAACTCAGGCCCCGTCCCCTCCCTTCACCACTGTGTAAACACGCCCTGTGTCCGTTTTTAGTTGGGAGATTAAGTTCATTTGAATCCTGAGGGTCCCTAGGGTCCAACTAGCCCACTAGGTACCTCCAGTAAGTGCCACAGAGCTGCAATGCAGAGAGGTGTAAAAAGTGGCACGGCCTGGACCACCTCTCTGCAATGCAGCTTAGTGGCGCTTACTGGAAGCACTTGGTGGGCTAGTTAGCCCCCAGGGGCCCTCAGTATTGAAGGGAAATTATATCCCCAATTTAAAATGTGCCATAGTGCTTGTTTGCACACGTCACCTCAGGCCCCATCCCCTCCCTTCACCACTGTGTAAACGCGCCTGTGGCTGTTCTAAGTTGAGAGATTAAGTCCCCTTGAATCCTAAGGGTCCCTAGGGTCAAACTAGACCACTAGGTACCTCCAGTAAGCGCCACTGAGCTGCGTTGCAGAGAGGTGTAGAAAGGGGCTTGGCCTCAGAACACCTGTCTGCAGCGCAGCTCCCTGGCGCTTACTGGAGATGCCTGTTGGGCTAGTTGGCCCTCAGGGACCCTCAGTATTGAAGAGGAATTAATTCCCCAACTTACAATTCGCCAGGGGGCGCGTTTGCAGAGTGCTGCAAGGAGGGGGCGTGGCCTCCGGTACGATGCCAGTCTTTTATTTATTTTAATTTTTTAAGAAGGGGGGCTGTGTGGTTCCCCTTCTTATTCAAATTTATTGGCCCTGATGACCCCATCCCCCAGGGCCGGCCACTGTTTTTTATTATTTTAAAAATATATATATTTATAGACACACCTAGGACATGCTGGACAAACCGTACGTACCTATCACCATGACGATTTGCGTGATATTCATTAAAAGGCGACTATGCATACAATGAATCCACGTGGAATGTATTTATACCACTAGTGAAGCTCTGACATGTCTGATGCCCTACCGTGCCTAATCCCAGTAGACACCCTTGTCGTTTATTTATACAAACATGGGTAGCTATTGACGGGCACATTTAATACACATGCACCTCTCCATGTCCCTCCTGTCCTCTGTTATCCAAGTCCATGTCCCTACCCCATTTCCTTCCATGATCCAATGTACCATACTTGCGAACATTTTGAACTTGGTAAGAGGGAGATTTTGAAATAAAACTGGGGTATTGATTTTCCCCTTTGAGTTACATTGAAAAAGAAAAGATTGTAGACAGGAACCAGATCAAGTAAAGCCCATTTGAGCTTAAAAACATTGGACGTTTCCTGGCTGAATCGGGTCTGTTGGCATGTATGGTTGTACTACCATTGCCTCTTCCTTCTGCCTGCCCACAATGGTCTATTACATTGCCACAGCCTCTCTTGCAAGTCCTGTATTGTTGGTTTGTTGCCCCTGCCCCCCTTTCCACTGCCCTCCATAGACTTTTGTGCTGCCACGGCCCTTCCTGCCTGCTCAGTGTGGTTAAATTGTTGCCTTTGCACCCTCCTACCTGCCTTCAATTTTCAGATTCCGTGCCCCTGGCCTCTGCCTCTCAACAGTATCCTAATGAACAACTAGATTGCTAACATTCTATATTTATTACAAAAGTGTGGAACGCCTGACGTCATCTTGATGTAATCAAAACTGTAATACCTAGAGCATTTCCTTTAGAAATTACATATATGAGAGGGTCTTATTGGCATCAAAATTATGGTTAGTACTCTAAAAGACTAAAATAAGGACATATTTTCTGAGTTTTCAAATAGCGACAAAGCACTTTTAAATTATTTGTTATCTTTATGTTTTTTTATCCAGTTGACCACTTGATTAAATGTTGCACTTAGGGGAGAGGATGTGGTGTTACTTCCAGAACTGCAGACTTTGCAACTGGGGAACCAGGTTGGAGTTTCTGCTTCAGCTCGACATTCTGTGATTCTGGTCAAATCACTTAGTCTCCCCATGTCTACAACCAAAATGAATTTGTTCTTGTGTGATGTAACCAATGCTCATGTAAAGCACTCCAATACCTGACAAGTCTGCACTATATAACACTGCAAAAACACAAAATAATAAGTGTTTTGCACACTTCTGTCATTGGGCTATATTTGGGCTACATCTGGGTGATTTTGGGCTACATTTGGGCTCTTTTGTCTCCGGTGGCCATCTTGGGAGATTTATTTGTTATGAAGTTTCCTAATTTCCTCATGTACTGCAGTCTCCTCAGTAGGAAATGCTTTCAGTTTTTTACTTTGATTCCATCATGAAGGTATTCAGATATGTCACACATTTGCCATAAATTCTGAATGTTAGCACTCTAGTTGCTCATTAGATCAGTGTAGTAAAACTACTGTTCACCATGGAAGTCTGCTCCTGGTATTAAAAGTGCATGTTTCAGTCTGCATGTCAGAATTTTGTAATGAAATAGAAGAGGATTTGAGAAGTCACTCAAAATGTGCCCTCATTTTCTTTCTTCAGCATTAATCATAATTTCTATGGCAAAATGAACCCCCTCATTGTGTTCCTTTTTAAATTAAATAGTTAAGTGTTACCAGTTTATTCCAATCAAGATGGCTTCAGGTGTGCCATACTTTTGTCATAATGGAGACAGTAAGCGCTCTAGTTGTTTTTAAGAACACTCTGGGACATTCTGTCATTGGGCTATACTTGGGCTACATCTGGGTGATATTTGGGCTACATTTGGGCTCTTTTGTCTCTGGTGGCCATCTTGGGAGACTTATTTGTTATTAAGTTTCCTAATCTCCTCATTTACTGCAGTCTCCTCAGTTGGAAATACTTTCAGTTTTTTACTTTGATTCCATCAAGAAGCCATTCAGATGTGTCACACATTTGCCATAAATTCAGAATGTTAGCACTCTTTTTGCTCACTAGATCACTGTAGTAAAGCTACTGCTCACCAGGGAAAACTGCTGCTGGTATTGAAAGTGCATGTTTCAGTCTGCATGTCAGAATTTTTTAATGAAATAGAAGAGGATTTGAGAAGTCACTCAAAATGTGCCCTAATTTTTCGTTCTGCAGCACTAATCATACTTTTTATTGAAAA